>NC_092335.1:41008611-41317129 GCF_046630445.1 Rutidosis leptorrhynchoides | reverse complement strand
TCCTTATTTAAGTATGCGACAGCGGAAGCTCTTAATAATCACCTGAGAATAAACATGCTTAAAACGTCAACAAAAATGTTGGTGAGTTATAGGTTTAACCTATATATATCAAATCATAATAATAGACCACAAGATTTCATATTTCAATACACATCCCATACATAGAGATAAAAATCATTCATATGGTGAACACCTGGTAACCGACATTAACAAGATGCATATATAAGAATATCCCCATCATTCCGGGACACCCTTCGGATATGATATAAATTTCGAAGTACTAAAGCATCCGGTACTTTGGATGGGGCTTGTTGGGCCCGATAGATCTATCTTTAGGATTTGCGTCAATTAGGGTGTCTGTTCCCTAATTCTTAGATTACCAGACTTAATAAAAAGGGGCATATTCGATTTCGATAATTCAACCATAGAATGTAGTTTCACGTACTTGTGTCTATTTTGTAAATCATTTATAAAACCTGCATATATTCTCATCCCAAAAATATTAGATTTTAAAAGTGGGACTATAACTCACTTTCACAGATTTTTACTTCGTCGGGAAGTAAGACTTGGCCACTGGTTGATTCACAAACCTATAACAATATATACATATATATCAAAGTATGTTCAAAATATATTTACAACACTTTTAATATATTTTGATGTTTTAAGTTTATTAAGTCAGCTGTCCTCGTTAGTAACCTACAACTAGTTGTCCACAGTTAGATGTACATAAATAAATTGATAAATATTATCTTGAATCAATCCACGACCCAGTGTATACGTATCTCAGTATTGATCACAACTCAAACTATATATATTTTGGAATCAACCTCAACCCTGTATAGCTAACTCCAACATTCACATATAGAGTGTCTATGGTTGTTCCGAAATATATATAGATGTGTCGACATGATAGGTCGAAACATTGTATACGTGTCTATGGTATCTCAAGATTACATAATATACAATACAAGTTGATTAAGTTATGGTTGGAATAGATTTGTTACCAATTTTCACGTAGCTAAAATGAGAAAAATTATCCAATCTTGTTTTACCCATAACTTCTTCATTTTAAATCCGTTTTGAGTGAATCAAATTGCTATGGTTTCATATTGAACTCTATTTTATGAATCTAAACAGAAAAGTATAGGTTTATAGTCGTAAAAATAAGTTACAAGTCGTTTTTGTAAAGGTAGTCATTTCAGTCGAAAGAACGACGTCTAGATGACCATTTTAGAAAACATACTTCCACTTTGAGTTTAACCATAATTTTTGGATATTGTTTCATGTTCATAAAAAAAATCATTTTCTCAGAATAACAACTTTTAAATCAAAGTTTATCATAGTTTTTAATTAACTAACCCAAAACAGCCCGCGGTGTTACTACGACGGCGTAAATCCGGTTTTACGGTGTTTTTCGTGTTTCCAGGTTTTAAATCATTAAGTTAGCATATCATATAGATATAGAACATGTGTTTAGTTGATTTTAAAAGTCAAGTTAGAAGGATTAACTTTTGTTTGCGAACAAGTTTAGAATTAACTAAACTATGTTCTAGTGATTACAAGTTTAAACCTTCGAATAAGATAGCTTTATATGTATGAATCGAATGATGTTATGAACATCATTACTACCTTAAGTTCCTTGGATGAACCTACTGGAAAAGAGAAAAATGGATCTAGCTTCAATGGATCCTTGGATGGCTCGAAGTTCTTGAAGCAGAATCATGACACGAAAACAAGTTCAAGTAAGATCATCACTTGAAATAAGATTGTTATAGTTATAGAAATTGAACCAAAGTTTGAATATGATTATTACCTTGTATTAGAATGATAACCTACTGTAAGAAACAAAGATTTCTTGAGGTTGGATGATCACCTTACAAGATTGGAAGTGAGCTAGCAAACTTGAAAGTATTCTTGATTTTATGAAACTAGAACTTTTGGAATTTATGAAGAACACTTAGAACTTGAAGATAGAACTTGAGAGAGATCAATTAGATGAAGAAAATTGAAGAATGAAAGTGTTTGTAGGTGTTTTTGGTCGTTGGTGTATGGATTAGATATAAAGGATATGTAATTTTGTTTTCATGTAAATAAGTCATGAATGATTACTCATATTTTTGTAATTTTATGAGATATTTCATGCTAGTTGCCAAATGATGGTTCCCACATGTGTTAGGTGACTCACATGGGCTGCTAAGAGCTGATCATTGGAGTGTATATACCAATAGTACATACATCTAAAAGCTGTGTATTGTACGAGTACGAATACGGGTGCATACGAGTAGAATTGTTGATGAAACTGAACGAGGATGTAATTGTAAGCATTTTTGTTAAGTAGAAGTATTTTGATAAGTGTCTTGAAGTCTTTCAAAAGTGTATGAATACATATTAAAACACTACATGTATATACATTTTAACTGAGTCGTTAAGTCATCGTTAGTCGTTACATGTAAATGTTGTTTTGAAACCTTTAGGTTAACGATCTTGTTAAATGTTGTTAACCCAATGTTTATAATATCAAAAGAGATTTTAAATTATTATATTATCATGATATTATGATGTACGAATATCTCTTAATATGATATATATACATTAAACGTCGTTACAACGATAATCGTTACATATATGTCTCGTTTCAAAATCATTAAGTTAGTAGTCTTGTTTTTACATATGTAGTTCATTGTTAATATACTTAATGATATGTTTACATATTATAATATCATGTTAACTATATATATAACCATATATATGTCATCATATAGTTTTTACAAGTTTTAACGTTCGTGAATCACCGGTCAACTTGGGTGGTCAATTGTCTATATGAAACCTATTTCAATTAATCAAGTCTTAACAAGTTTGATTGCTTAACATGTTGGAAATATTTAATCATGTAAATATCAATCTCAATTAATATATATAAACATGGAAAAGTTCGGGTCACTACAGTACCTACCCGTTAAATAAATTTCGTCCCGAAATTTTAAGCTGTTGAAGGTGTTGACGAATCTTCTGGAAATAGATGCGGGTATTTCTTCTTCATCTGATCTTCACGCTCCCAGGTGAACTCGGGTCCTCTACGAGCATTCCATCGAACCTTAACAATTGGTATCTTGTTTTGCTTAAGTCTTTTAACCTCACGATCCATTATTTCGACGGGTTCTTCGATGAATTGAAGTTTTTCGTTGATTTGGATTTCATCTAACGGAATAGTGAGATCTTCTTTAGCAAAACATTTCTTCAAATTTGAGACATGGAAAGTGTTATGTACAGCCGCGAGTTGTTGAGGTAACTCAAGTCGGTAAGCTACTGGTCCGACACGATCAATAATCTTGAATGGTCCAATATACCTTGGATTTAATTTTCCTCGTTTACCAAATCGAATAACGCCTTTCCAAGGTGCAACTTTAAGCATGACCATCTCTCCAATTTCAAATTCTATATCTTTTCTTTTAATGTCAGCGTAGCTCTTTTGTCGACTTTGGGCGGTTTTCAACCGTTGTTGAATTTGGATGATCTTCTTGGTAGTTTCTTGTATAATCTCCGGACCCGTAATCTGTCTATCCCCCACTTCACTCCAACAAATCGGAGACCTGCACTTTCTACCATAAAGTGCTTCAAACGGCGCCATCTCAATGCTTGAATGGTAGCTGTTGTTGTAGGAAAATTCTGCTAACGGTAGATGTCGATCCTAACTGTTTCCGAAATCAATAACACATGCTCGTAGCAGTACTCATGTCTAGACGAGTTCCTAATGCTTGCTGTAATGTCTGCCAGAATCTTGAAATAAATCTGCCATCCCTATCAGAGATAATAGAGATTGGTATTCCATGTCTGGAGACGACTTCCTTCAAATACAGTCGTGCTAACTTCTCCATCTTGTCATCTTCTCTTATTGGCAGGAAGTGTGCTGATTTGGTGAGACGATCAACTATTACCCAAATAGTATCAAAACCACTTGCAGTCCTTGGCAATTTAGTGATGAAATCCATGGTAATGTTTTCCCATTTCCATTCTGGGATTTCGGGTTGTTGAAGTAGACCTGATGGTTTCTGATGCTCAGCTTTGACCTTAGAACACGTCAAACATTCTCCTACGTATTTAGCAACATCGGCTTTCATACCCGGCCACCAAAAATGTTTCTTGAGATCCTTGTACATCTTCCCCGTTCCAGGATGTATTGAGTATCTGGTTTTATGAGCTTCTCTAAGTACCATTTCTCTCATATCTCCAAATTTTGGTACCCAAATCCTTTCAACCCTATACCTGGTTCCGTCTTCCCGAATATTAAGATGCTGCTCCGATCCTTTGGGTATTTCATCCTTTAAATTTCCCTCTTTTAAAACTCCTTGTTGCACCTCCTTTATTTGAGTAGTAAGGTTATTATGAATCATTATATTCATAGATTTTACTCGAATGGGTTCTCTGTCCTTCCTGCTCAAGGCATCGGCTACCACATTTGCCTTCCCCGGGTGGTAACGAATCTCAAAGTCGTAATCATTCAACAATTCAATCCACCTACGCTGCCTCATATTCAGTTGTTTCTGATTAAATATGTGTTGAAGACTTTTGTGGTCAGTATATATAATACTTTTGACCCCATATAAGTAGTGCCTCCAAGTCTTTAATGCAAAAACAACCGCGCCTAATTCCAAATCATGCGTCGTATAATTTTGCTCGTGAATCTTCAATTGTCTAGACGCATAAGCAATCACCTTCGTTCGTTGCATTAATACACAACCGAGACCTTGCTTTGATGCGTCACAATAAATCACAAAATCATCATTCCCTTCAGGCAATGACAATATAGGTGTCGTAGTTAGCTTTTTCTTCAACAACTGAAATGCTTTCTCTTGTTCATCCTTCCATTCAAATTTCTTCCCTTTATGCGTTAATGCAGTCAAGGGTTTTGCTATTCTGGAAAAGTCTTGGATGAACCTTCTGTAGTAACCAGCTAGTCCTAAAAACTGGCGTATGTGTTTCGAAGTTTTTGGGGTTTCCCACTTTTCAACAGTTTCTATCTTTGCCGGATCCACCTTAATACCTTCTTTGTTCACTATGTGACCGAGGAATTGAACTTCTTCCAACCAAAATGCACACTTTGAAAACTAGCGTACAATTCTTCCTTCCTCAATACTTCTAACACCTTTCTCAAATGTTCACCGTGTTCTTGGTCATTCTTTGAGTAAATAAGTATGTCATCAATGAAAACAATGACAAACTTGTCAAGGTATGGTCCACACACTCGGTTCATAAGGTCCATGAACACAGCTGGTGCATTAGTTAAACCAAACGGCATGACCATAAACTCGTAATGACCGTAACGTGTTCTGAAAGCAGTCTTTGGAATATCATCTTCTTTCACCCGCATTTGATGATACCCGGAACGTAAGTCAATCTTTGAATAAACAGACGAGCCTTGTAGTTGATCAAATAAGTCATCGATTCTCGGTAGTGGGTAGCGGTTCTTGATGGTAAGTTTGTTCAACTCTCGATAGTCGATACACAACCTGAATGTACCATCTTTCTTCTTGACAAACAAAACAGGAGCTCCCCACGGTGATGTGCTTGGTCGAATGAAACCACGCTCTAAAAGTTCTTGTAATTGGCTTTGCAGTTCTTTCATCTCGCTGGGTGCGAGTCTGTAAGGAGCACGAGCTATTGGTACAGCTCCTGGTACAAGATCTATTTGAAATTCAACGGATCGATGTGGGGGTAATCCCGGTAATTCTTTCGGAAATACATCGGGAAATTCTTTTGCAATGGGAACATCATTGATTCTCTTTTCTTCAGTTTGTACTTTCTCGACGTGTGCTAGAACAGCATAGCAACCTTTTCTTATTAGTTTTTGTGCCTTTAAATTACTAATAAGATGTAGCTTCGTGTTGCCCTTTTCTCCGTACACCATTAAGGGTTTTCCTTTTTCTCGTATAATGCGAATTGCATTTTTGTAACAAACGATCTCTGCTTTCACTTCTTTCAACCAGTCCATACCGATTATCACATCAAAACTCCCTAACTCTACTGGTATCAAATCAATCTTAAATGTTTCGCTAACCAGTTTAATTTCTCGATTCCGACATATATTATCTGCTGAAATTAATTTACCATTTGCTAATTCGAGTAAAAATTTACTATCCAAAGGCGTCAATGGACAACTTAATTTAGCACAAAAATCTCTACTCATATAGCTTCTATCCGCACCCGAATCAAATAAAACGTAAGCAGATTTATTGTCAATAAGAAACGTACCCGTAATAAGCTCCGGGTCTTCCTGTGCCTCTGCCGCATTAATATTGAAAACTCTTCCGCGGCCTTGTCCATTCGTGTTCTCCTGGTTCGGGCAATTTCTAATAATGTGGCCCGATTTTCCACATTTATAACAAACTACATTGGCATAACTTGCTCCGACACTACTTGCTCCGCCATTACTCGTTCCGACACCATTTGTTCCTTTCGTTCTATTAACCCCTGGTCCGTAGACTTCACACTTCGCCGCGCTATGACCATTTCTTTTACACTTGTTGCAAAATTTGGTGCAGAACCCCGAGTGATACTTTTCACACCTTTGGCATAGCTGCTTCTGATTGTTGTTGTTGTTGCGGTTATTATTGTTGTTGGAATGATTGTTGTAGTTGCTGTTGCTGTTGTTGTTGTTGTTGTTGGGCCGTTTGTTGTAGTTGCGATTGATGTTGCGATTGTTGGGATAATTGTTGCGATTATTGTTGTAATTGCTGTTGTTGTTGTATTGGTGATTCTTATCACCGTTTTCCTCCCACTTTCTTTTGACTTGCTTCACATTGGCCTCTTCAGCAGTCTGTTCTTTAATTCTTTCTTCAATCTGGTTCACTAGTTTGTGAGCCATTCTACATGCCTGTTGTATGGAGGCGGGCTCGTGTGAACTTATATCTTCTTGGATTCTTTCCGGTAATCCTTTCACAAACGCGTCGATCTTCTCTTCCTCATCTTCGAATGCTCCCGGACACAATAGGCACAATTCTGTAAATCGTCTTTCGTACGTGGTAATATCAAATCCTTGGGTTCGTAACCCTCTAAGTTCTGTCTTGAGCTTATTGACCTCGGTTCTGGGACGGTACTTCTCGTTCATCAAGTGCTTGAATGCTGACCACGGTAGTGCGTACGCATCGTCTTGTCCCACTTGCTCTAGATAGGTATTCCACCATGTTAACGCAGAACCTGTGAAGGTATGCGTAGCGTACTTCACTTTGTCCTCTTCAGTACACTTACTTATGGCAAACACCGATTCGACCTTCTCGGTCCACCGTTTCAATCCGATCGGTCCTTCGGTTCCATCAAATTCCAAAGGTATGCAGGCAGTGAATTCTTTGTAGGTGCATCCTACACGATTTTCTGTACTGCTAGATCCAAGGTTATTGTTGGTATGTAGCGCAGCCTGTACTGCGGCTATGTTTGAAGCTAGAAAAGTACGGAATTCCTCTTCATTCATATTCACGGTGTGTCGAGTAGTCGGTGCCATTTCCTTCAAAATAGTCAAATGGAACAAGTTAATCATACAGAATATTAAGAGTAGTTAATAGTATTTCGTAGCATAATATGAACTCATTTATAAAAGCTTTTTCTTCATATTAGCGTTTTATAAGTTTAAATTCGGGTAGTACCTACCCGTTAAGTTCATACTTAGTAGCTAATATACAATTCAACTACTACAATTCTATATGAAAAACTGATTATAATAATATTTCGCGTTCAAACTTTTACACAATATTTTACAAACTTACAATACCGCTTATTTTACATATAGCATGAAATATAGCACACAATAAATTTGATACAAGATGGTTGTGAAGATAATTCTAGCTAATACACAAGTCGTTCAGCAAAGGCAATAAAGACACGTAATTCATACGTCCAGAAACAAGTCATGCATTCTGGTTTTACTAGGATTACTTCCCATCCTTGGTCTTGTGGAACATAACCGTTATGGCCGTTGATAAGACAACGTGTTGTAACGTCGTCAAAGGGACGAGGGTTACGTAATGTCCAACAGTCCCGTAACAATCTAAAAACCTCATTTCTTACCCCAATTACCGACTCCGTCACTTGTGGGAACGTTTTGTTTAATAGTTGTAGCCCGATGTTCTTGTTCTCACTTTGGTGAGAAGCGAACATTACTAATCCGTAAGCATAACATGCTTCTTTATGTTGCATGTTAGCCACTTTTTCTAAATCACGAAGTCCAATATTCGGATATATTGAGTCAAAATAATTTCTTAACCCGTTGCGTAAAATAGCATTTGGGTTCCCCGCAATATATGTGTCAAAGTAAACACATCGTAACTTATGGGTTTCCCAATGTGATATCCCCCATCTTTCAAACGAAAGTCTCTTATAAACCAAGACATTCTTGGAACGTTCTTCGAATGTCTTACAAACTGATCTCGCCTTAAATAGTTGTGCCGAGGAATTCTGGCCGACTCTAGACAAGATTTCATCAATCATGTCTCCGGGTAGGTCTCTTAAAATATTGGGTTGTCTATCCATTTTGTGTTTTTAAACTGTAAAATAGACAAGAGTTAGATTCATAAAAAAAATACTTATTAATACAAGCAATTTTTACATATATCATAAAGCATAAGAACACTATATTACATATATTACACCACATGAATACAACTATCTTATTCCGACTCGCTTGTTTCTTCTTCTTCGGTTTTGGTTCGTTTTGCCAAGTTTCTAGGGATATATGATGTTCCCCTAATACGAGCCATTATTTTCCACATTGGTTTAGAAAAACCTGGTGGTTTAGAGGTTCCCGGGTCATTGTTACAACTTAAGGACTTCGGGGGTTGACGATACATATAAAGTTCATCGGGGTTGGAATTAGATTTCTCTATTTTTATGCCCTTTCCCTTATTATTTTCTTTTGCCTTTTTAAATTCAGTTGGGGTAATTTCTATAACATCATCGGAATTCTCGTCGGAATCCGATTCATCGGAGAATTGGTAATCCTCCCAATATTTTGCTTCCTTGGCGGAAACACCATTGACCATAATTAACCTTGGTCGGTTGGTTGAGGATTTTCTTTTATTTAACCGTTTTATTATTTCCCCCACCGGTTCTATTTCTTCATCCGGTTCCGATTCTTCTTCCGGTTCCGATTCTTCTTCCGGTTCCGACTCTTCTTCCGGTTCCTCTTCGGGAATTGTGAATCAGTCCACGAATCATTCCAATTTACACTTGACTCTCCATTATTATTAGGTGAGTCAATGGGACTTGTTCTAGAGGTAGACATCTATCACATAATATCAAACGCATTAAGAGATTAATATATCACATAATATTCACATGTTAAAAATATATAGTTTCCAACAAAATTTGTTAAGCAATCATTTTTCAAGTAAACACGGTCGAAGTCCAGACTCACTAATGCATCCTAACAAACTCGATAAGACACACTAATGCAAAATTCTGGTTCTCTAAGACCAACGCTCGGATACCAACTGAAATGTCCCGTTCTTATTGATTAAAAACGTTCCATATTAATTGATTTCGTTGCGAGGTTTTGACCTCTATATGAGACGTTTTTCAAAGACTGCATTCATTTTAAAACAAACCATAACCTTTATTTCATCAATAAAGGTTTAAAAAGCTTTAAGTAGATTATCAAATAATGATAATCTAAAATATCCTGTTTACACACGACCATTACATAATGGTTTACAATACAAATATGTTACAACAAAATAAGTTTCTTGAATGCAGTTTTTACACAATATCATACAAGCATGGACTCCAAATCTCGTCCTTATTTAAGTATGCGACAGCGGAAGCTCTTAATAATCACCTGAGAATAAACATGCTTAAAACGTCAACAAAAATGTTGGTGAGTTATAGGTTTAACCTATATATATCAAATCATAATAATAGACCACAAGATTTCATATTTCAATACACATCCCATACATAGAGATAAAAATCATTCATATGGTGAATACCTGGTAACCGACATTAACAAGATGCATATATAAGAATATCCCCATCATTCCGGGACACCCTTCGGATATGATATAAATTTCGAAGTACTAAAGCATCCGGTACTTTGGATGGGGCTTGTTGGGCCCGATAGATCTATCTTTAGGATTCGCGTCAATTAGGGTGTCTGTTCCCTAATTCTTAGATTACCAGACTTAATAAAAAGGGGCATATTCGATTTCGATAATTCAACCATAGAATGTAGTTTCACGTACTTGTGTCTATTTTGTAAATCATTTATAAAACCTGCATATATTCTCATCCCAAAAATATTAGATTTTAAAAGTGGGACTATAACTCACTTTCACAGATTTTTACTTCGTCGGGAAGTAAGACTTGGCCACTGGTTGATTCACAAACCTATAACAATATATACATATATATCAAAGTATGTTCAAAATATATTTACAACACTTTTAATATATTTTGATGTTTTAAGTTTATTAAGTCAGCTGTCCTCGTTAGTAACCTACAACTAGTTGTCCACAGTTAGATGTACATAAATAAATTGATAAATATTATCTTGAATCAATCCACGACCCAGTGTATACGTATCTCAGTATTGATCACAACTCAAACTATATATATTTTGGAATCAACCTCAACCCTGTATAGCTAACTCCAACATTCACATATAGAGTGTCTATGGTTGTTCCGAAATATATATAGATGTGTCGACATGATAGGTCGAAACATTGTATACGTGTCTATGGTATCTCAAGATTACATAATATACAATACAAGTTGATTAAGTTATGGTTGGAATAGATTTGTTACCAATTTTCACGTAGCTAAAATGAGAAAAATTATCCAATCTTGTTTTACCCATAACTTCTTCATTTTAAATCCGTTTTGAGTGAATCAAATTGCTATGGTTTCATATTGAACTCTATTTTATGAATCTAAACAGAAAAGTATAGGTTTATAGTCGTAAAAATAAGTTACAAGTCGTTTTTGTAAAGGTAGTCATTTCAGTCGAAAGAACGACGTCTAGATGACCATTTTAGAAAACATACTTCCACTTTGAGTTTAACCATAATTTTTGGATATTGTTTCATGTTCATAAAAAAAATCATTTTCTCAGAATAACAACTTTTAAATCAAAGTTTATCATAGTTTTTAATTAACTAACCCAAAACAGCCCGCGGTGTTACTACGACGGCGTAAATCCGGTTTTACGGTGTTTTTCGTGTTTCCAGGTTTTAAATCATTAAGTTAGCATATCATATAGATATAGAACATGTGTTTAGTTGATTTTAAAAGTCAAGTTAGAAGGATTAACTTTTGTTTGCGAACAAGTTTAGAATTAACTAAACTATGTTCTAGTGATTACAAGTTTAAACCTTCGAATAAGATAGCTTTATATGTATGAATCGAATGATGTTATGAACATCATTACTACCTTAAGTTCCTTGGATGAACCTACTAGAAAAGAGAAAAATGGATCTAGCTTCAACGGATCCTTGGATGGCTCGAAGTTCTTGAAGCAGAATCATGACACGAAAACAAGTTCAAGTAAGATCATCACTTGAAATAAGATTGTTATAGTTATAGAAATTGAACCAAAGTTTGAATATGATTATTACCTTGTATTAGAATGATAACCTACTGTAAGAAACAAAGATTTCTTGAGGTTGGATGATCACCTTACAAGATTGGAAGTGAGCTAGCAAACTTGAAAGTATTCTTGATTTTATGAAACTAGAACTTTTGGAATTTATGAAGAACACTTAGAACTTGAAGATAGAACTTGAGAGAGATCAATTAGATGAAGAAAATTGAAGAATGAAAGTGTTTGTAGGTGTTTTTGGTCGTTGGTGTATGGATTAGATATAAAGGATATGTAATTTTGTTTTCATGTAAATAAGTCATGAATGATTACTCATATTTTTGTAATTTTATGAGATATTTCATGCTAGTTGCCAAATGATGGTTCCCACATGTGTTAGGTGACTCACATGGGCTGCTAAGATCTGATCATTGGAGTGTATATACCAATAGTACATACATCTAAAAGCTGTGTATTGTACGAGTATGAATACGGGTGCATACGAGTAGAATTGTTGATGAAACTGAACGAGGATGTAATTGTAAGCATTTTTGTTAAGTAGAAGTATTTTGATAAGTGTCTTGAAGTCTTTCAAAAGTGTATGAATACATATTAAAACACTACATGTATATACATTTTAACTGAGTCGTTAAGTCATCGTTAGTCGTTACATGTAAATGTTGTTTTGAAACCTTTAGGTTACCGATCTTGTTAAATGTTGTTAACCCAATGTTTATAATATCAAAAGAGATTTTAAATTATTATATTATCATGATATTATGATGTACGAATATCTCTTAATATGATATATATACATTAAACGTCGTTACAACGATAATCGTTACATATATGTCTCGTTTCAAAATCATTAAGTTAGTAGTCTTGTTTTTACATATGTAGTTCATTGTTAATATACTTAATGATATGTTTACATATTATAATATCATGTTAACTATATATATAACCATATATATGTCATCATATAGTTTTTACAAGTTTTAACGTTCGTGAATCACCGGTCAACTTGGGTGGTCAATTGTCTATATGAAACCTATTTCAATTAATCAAGTCTTAACAAGTTTGATTGCTTAACATGTTGGAAACATTTAATCATGTAAATATCAATCTCAATTAATATATATAAACATGGAAAAGTTCGGGTCACTACACTACTTACATGCAATCACATACACAATTACCTCATACACGCTAGCAATTTAAAAGACATACCAACGCAAGGCATAACGCTAAATCTCCAAGACCACAAACTAGCACAACGATAACATATATAACTCGAATAATGTGAAAACACCACACAACAAACACATAGCCATGGTTAACCAATAGTACAAGGAATGGTACTTCGAATTTCCCATTGGTGTTCCCAACAACCGTTAGTGCACAACAAATTATGACACTAACCCCAGAGTGGTATCGATCGCCCGAACTTTAAACCCACCCGTCACGTGTAATGTGGTATCGAACGCCCGAACTTTAAACCCACACTACATGCCCACATACATATATGACATGGCATCGAACGCCCGATCTTAAACCCATATCATATATTGACCCGATGTGGTATCGACCGCCCGAACTTAAACCCACATCGAATCTCGTACAAGTAAATACATTATATACACATATGCATAATCATTCCACTCACCTCAAGTCTCTTGTGAAAGCTAACCGAGCTTGCAACCCATCAATGTAACGTACCTATTACATTATGCATTTATTAACATACAATCTATTTGAATTAAATGCCAACCACTAACCCTTGAGCATTTAATGACCCGTTTGCATTAAATGACTCAACTACACCAAAACCGCCCGTTAATGGCCATGCCTCGTCATAAATCACTAAAATCTAGTGATTAGGGTTTAATAACATCAACTAACATAAACTTGGTGTACTTCATAACCATTTCACTCGATTAGGTCAACTAGTGCTCTTTTGACTATTTGACTCATAAATCAAGTCAAACTTACACAATAACAACTCTTTCATCCTTTTAAAAGTACATTAATGACTAACAACATCATTTAGCACTTACAACCTCAAATTACAAGACCAAACCCTAGATAATAGCTATTTAGGGTTTCCTTTCAACAATCCAACCCAAAACCCCCCATTTAACCCTCAAATGGGTCACACTAGTTCCATATGAACCAAACCCTAGCTTAAACTAATTAAAACTCAAGACTTAGAGTTAGAACTTACCAAGACTATGAACGTGTAGCTAGAGATACAATGAACAACTTTAATTCTTGCTCCTAGGTTTGATTCACAACTCTTCACCTTCAAATCTCAAGATTAAACTTAGTGGGTTTTATGTTTTGGGAGGAAAAATTTGAAAGAAAATGGAAAAGAAATGAGAAATGGAGGATAAGTGGCTGAGATTAAAGGCTCCAATCTGATCTATATGTAAAAAGACCAAATTACCCCTAAAGCCCTATTTAAAATGGGCTGAAATAGGAGTCAGAACTGCAGAGGTGCCGCGGCGCGGCCCCTTTGTCGTGGCGCGACATAAAGAAGGAAAAACGACCCTTCTTAACTCAAGTTCTGATCTGGATTTGCTTTACATGTCGCGTCGCGGCCCCATTCCTCGCGGCGCAGCATTAGCCTGTTCCTGGTCACTTTGACAACAAATCATAAAACGAAGGTTCATACAACTAGCACACCTCGTTCACTATTCCTATGCACGTCTAAGCTTCGCCCTCAAGTCTCACATGACTCAACACCATCGCGACACATACATAAAAACGTACATGCACGCATTCGCATATATATATATATATATATATATATATATATATATATATATATATATATATATATATATATATATATATATATATATATATATATATATATATATATATATATATATACTTACACAAAAACTAACACTTGGCTCACTTAATCACACAAACGAACAAGTTATAAGCGTGCTAATAATTAAGGTTGTACCTTTAAACGTGCACGGTAAAACGGGGTGTTACAACTCTCCCCCACTTAAATCGGAGCGCGTCCTCGCGATCCAAGCCGCATGACAAGAGGGATGTGAGGACCCGTCCTTATCCACCTGGACGAAGTCATCAACATCTGGTCCCATTGCGAGGTACTATCCTAAGTATGCCATGAATGACTCCATGTGATCTCTTTAAAATGAGCAAATGCACAGCGGAAGACTTAATTCGTACCTGAGAATAAACATGCTTTAAAGTGTCAACCAAAAGGTTGGTGAGTTCATAGGTTTATCATATCAATCATTTCAATATAATAATAGACCACAAGATTTCATATATGTATAAACATTTTTAATAATCATATTCTAAGTGGTTGAGCACTTGGTAACAATACTTAACATTTAATCAACGTCGCATATTCCCTTTATTATGAAATCTCACTACATCGTACCAAATGTAGTCACGAAACGAAGTACTGTGCAACCGTTGAATACTGGTCGTCCAGTCCGGTTGGGGTTGTCAGGCCCGATAGATCTATCAACAGGATTCGCGTTTACAATACCGCATGTAAATAGTAGTTACCAAGCTACAGGAAAGTATGCCAGTGGTACAACTCAACGTAGAATATATTTTTAAGTACTTGTGTCTATTTCGTAAACATTTATAAAAGCAGCGCATGTATTCTCAGCCCAAAAATATATATTGCAAAAGTAATTAAAAAGGGAGCAAATGAAACTCACCATAATGTATTTTGTAGTAAAAATACATATGACGTCATTTGACAAGTGTAGGGTTGACCTTGGATTCACGAACCTATATTATTCATATATTTATTAAAACATATACTTGTAATTGAACCAGTTAGATATTTTTTTATTAATTGTTATTTTTGTAACTTGTATGTTTTATAAATATATTCATTGTATGTACTTTAAATAAATAAAATATAGTTATATTATATGTATCAAGTATAGTTTTATATAACTTAATAGTTATTTGATAATATTAATAATAATAACTAAAAGTTATTTCGTTTTATAATAATAATAATAGTTGTTATGATAATAATAATGATACTAGCATTAATAAAAATGATATTAATAATAATAATATTAAAATAATAAAATTGATGTCAAAATAATAATAATGATAATAATAATAAAAATGATATTTTTTTAACAAATGATAGTCTTTAATAAAATGATAATTTTATTAATAAAATGATAATTTTATAATAATAATAATAATAATAATAATAATAATAATAATAATAATAATAATAATAATAATAATAATAATAATAATGAAAATAAAAGTAAGTGTATACCCTTTAAAAGTTTTTCTAAAAAAAATGCTCCAAACGAGAATCGAACCCGAGATCTCCCGCTCACGCACAAACACATACAACCATTCGGCCAATTCAGTTTTTCTGATTTTAATCCGACCCAATATTTATTTGACTCGTTATTTTTATTTCCTGGCCCAGCTTCAATTCAGCCCAACAAGGAGTATCATGCTCTATGGATTTATAAGCCCAACATATCAATTTAGAAGGCCACTTAAAATGTAATAATCCAACAGCCGTTTGGTTTTCCTGTCGATGGGTTCTCAAACGGAAAAAAATATATATATAAAAGAAGAAAAGCTATCATCGTACGTCAAAGCATTATCATCATCATCATCATCTACCATCTTCATACATCATTTATCATCACATCAACCTCGTTTATCATAGACTTCATTCGTCATCATCTTCTTTGTTTCACCCCCGTCGTTACTCAGATCATCATCATCATTCTTTCTCGTCAATGTTCCTCATCTTCTAATATCGAACAGTGAGCAGTGTCCACAATTCATCATCTTCAACATCGTGCATCATAATCATTGTCATCATTTTCATTCTTATTGAATCATCATCATTATCTTCGTCTTCCCATCATCGTTATTAATTAACAGAATTGGGAAACAGAAGCTACATAACTGTAGCCGTTCTTGTTGGGTTTGATGATGTTTGAGGTGTTTTTTCCATGGTGACGTTTTAGTGAGTGGGTGTTAAATAAGCAGAATAAAGAAATGGTGGTATTTATTGGAGCTGAACACAAACGAAAAAAAAGAAAAACAGTGAATAATCTAAGGGTTGTCGAGAGAAGAAAGAAAATAATAAGCGAATGTTAGAGGTAGGAACGGGAGTATTACAGCAGCAGTAACAGTTACATGGGTTAGTATTTTAATGGTAGTGTTATGGTGGTGGTGGTTCGATGGATTATCATGGTGTTGGTTGTTTGCTATGATTTGAAGTGATGATCGGTTATGGTGGTTGTCGTGAAGTTGAAGATGGTGGAGATGGTTGTTGCTCGAAGAAGGAGCATGAAATAGAAGTGGGCTGTCAAGGATGGCGATAAGTGACGATTATAGTGATGCTCCGGTGGTGGTGACTCTAGTGGTCCGTGGTGTTGCCAGGAGAAACAAGTGGTGATGGCTTAATCGTAAAAGGTTGTTAACACTAGACATGCGAGGGTGTTGGTGGTTTCGAATATCTTTAAGAGAGAGAGAGTAATAGAGAGAGAGAAGAAAGAAGGGTGGGCGACGGTAGTGGTTGTAGGGTTCAACGGTGGTCGAGTGGTGGCCGGTAGGCTGTGGTGGTGGCGATAAGGATGTTCACAGAACAAGAGATGAGATGTGGTGTGTGAATTCCTTCATGATTCAATATATATGTATATATATAATACTCTAAGATTATCCTAATAATTACTAATAATAATATAATATTAATTATAATATAAATGAATAACAAAAACATGTATCATGAACTGAGCATAGTAAGTAACCAGTAATATCTGCCGACACTTAGATATTTTCAATTCGCGGAGTGCTATATCGTGTCCATTGCTAAACAGTTAATATATAAAAGTGCTCCTAAAAATCCCAAATTTTTAGCTTAATTATATTTTATTATTTCACTCATTAACTGTTTGAAACCTGATCAAAAAGGTTCAATAATTATTTATTTTCTGTTCCAATTTATATGTACGGAGTACTAATATTTAAACTTAAGAAGGTAAAAATATTTTTGACAAATCTAAAAACTTCGTAATCAATTTACAGTTCAACTTTTATTTCAATCCTTCATGAACACGTACAATATCTATATTAAAACTAACAAAACATCAACCGAGTGTTACTGACGTTTACTAATTAAGCTCGAAATCATTCATTTTCCATTTTCTCTCTCTAAATATAATTAAATAACAAGTTTTATCACATAAATATATATTATATATTTTAAAAAAAATAGATTTAATATTATTTTTTATATTTACAAGTAGTATTTACACACACACACACACACACACACACACACATATATATATATATATATATATATATATATATATATATATATATATATATATATACATGTATCTATTTACAATTAGTTGTTCGTGAATCGTCAGAAATGGTCGAAAGTCGATTGAATATATGAAACAGTTCAAAATTTTTGAGATCCAACCTAACAGACTTTGCTTATCATGTTGAAAATACAATATCGTATCAAGAGTTTGGTTTAAAATTAGTCAAAATTTTCCGGGTCGTGACAATACCTACCCGTTAAAGAAATTTCGTCCCGAAATTTAAGTGAGGTCGTCATGGCTAACAATAAAAATGTTTTCATGACGATTATGAGTTGATAAATAGAGTTCTATCAATTTTTTTATTAATATAGATAAAACAATTCGATTATTCGAAGTGTATGAATGAAGCTGTCACAAGAGATTGAGATAGAGATTTAACTTTTGACGTAATCTTGGTTGAATTTTTTTTTGGAAAATAAGGTTCGTCTTAACTTTTGACGTTGTCTCGATTGAGTTCCGGAATTCAAGGGATTTAAAAGAAAATCTTGGATATCTATAGGATTTGATTTTTCGGGATTTATGGAAAATTAGGATCCTCTTTAATTTAATGCGATTATCTGTCTCGATTGTTTCGTCTGGTATCTTCTCTATAAATGAACTTCTTTCATTTCATTATTTTCACCACTCCAATTCCTTCTTTCTTGATACATATACTTTCAATCGATTGTGAAAATGCTTAATCCAGTTCTGATCCTTGTCCTCATCCTTACTATCGCAACATTCATTCTCCTTTTCCAACTTCCACCAGAGGAATCTACTTTCTTCTACTTTGCCTTTGGGGTTATAGTGTTTTTAATTCTCCCGTGTCTTTATGTCGCGATAAACATTGATATACACGGTTTGTAATTTCTGTGTTTGTGATCGGCTTTATATTTTCCTTTATTTTTCGGAGCTCCATGCTCTTGTTTTCTCTTCCCGACTTCAAATCAAGCAGATAATGGTCCAGAATTCGTAGATATAGAGTTTCAAATGATTATAATGTTTTAAGGGGTGGAACGTGATAGCACGATTTGATTTTCAAATTTATCAAAATTACAGAAAATAGAACTATCGGGAATACATTTTCTTTATATGTTTAGAAGTTAAGTAGAATGAAAGAGTTATGTAACATGGCACATGATGACGTTATGTTCTGTGAATCATCACGTTCCATTAGAAACTCAGCATGACTTACTGTAATATAATCACGTTGGCCAAGCGTAATTATATTATACTAACTCATGCTTCAATTTCCAACACTTCTCCGCAATACATTCATAATTTATATTTAGATTTTACAGAAGTTTCCAATATAATGGAATACTGAAAACACGAAGAGGTAGATAATTTCGGACAAGAGTATTTATGAAAATATCCTCAGAAATATCGAAGATATTTATGATGATATTTTGGAATTTCTAAGTTCGAAGGTTGATGAAGAAAAATTTTCCGCAAGATTTTAATATGATTTTGGAGCAAGATTTTCTCTAAAGATTTCATAGGATCCAGATTTATCTGGGTTCTATGAATTTAGGGTATGTTACTTGTATTTTTCCTTGGTTTCCTTTATGGTTAGCTCAATCTGTTTTTCAGTGCCAAATATTTTCTATCGAGCGTTCCCAACACTCCATTCTTTTATCATCACCTTTGGCCATTAAGACCATTTACTACATGCTGCTTCGTCAGCATTTTCAAAGTTAACGGATCTGGATCATTGGTTATCAAATCGAGGTGTTTTCAGGAGAATTGTATTTTTAGATGATTAAACGCTGATGGTAATATGGTGGAATATAAAAGGTTCTCCTGTAACAATAAAAGAGCACGCAGATATATCAAGATTATAATAAGGTTGTTTCGAACAAAAAGTTGAAGTTGTCTTGATGGAGCTGTGACAAAATTGGCTATTTTGAAAAAGAACTGCAAAGTTATTTTGGGTAATAATAACACTAAAGGAATTAGCACAGCTACGTGTTAAATGTTTTCTCGGTTCCGAGTATTTTCAGGTGCATAACTATAGGCATCATTCTTTCCTTTCGTGGATGAGGTGTGGTTGGTTTATCCTCTCGATCGAGATGTTTTCGAGAATCATGAAAGATTTGAACATGGATTGGAATTGTCAAGATTCAAATGAGGTTTAAGATGAAATCAAGTGGCAAACTTGAAGAATTGTTTAGTTTCATATGTTATAATCAATATTTTAATTCATTTTTGATTGTCCAATGTTGATAGTCCACAGTTAACAGTCCAATAATTCATATATAATTTAATATATAATATTCGAATTAATTAATATGTATCGTGACCCGTATACGTCTCAGACTCGATCACAACTCAAACTATATATATTATTGTAGAATCAACCTCAACCCTGTATAGCTAACTCCCGCATTACTGCATATAGAGTGTCTATGGTTATTCCAAATAATATATATAGATGGGTCGATATGATATGTCAAAACCTTGTATACGTGTCCCGATATTTAAAGTGCGTAAAATAAATAACAGAATTTAAATGACGATAAATAAAGTGCGTAAAGTAAATAACAGAGATTAAATGACGATAAATAAAATTGCGAGAATGTAAATTGCGATAAATAGAATGTAATCAGTTAGCTAGGAACAATTAGCTAGGAACAGTTAGCGTGGATTCTTAACAAAATTTCTCATAGTTAATTTATTTGTTTCTAACAAATTTTATTTTTGTCCAGTGTTTTCTTCATTATGCCACTTGTTGGATTCTGATAGGTCCAAATCCAAATATGAAATTTGAATGAAAATGGTTATTCTGTGGTGAACGAATTCGTATATCAGTGGATGTAAGTAGGATAGTAAATGACTGTTGAATCAGCTTCAAAGAATGTACAATGTAACTTATTAATGTGAAATCTGAATATTCCTCGGGTATTACCTACCCGTTAAAATATTTTCACAATTAACACTTTTTACGAAAGAATTTTTAATTACAATCTTTATGAAAACATATATATACATATATATTTTCTTCAGATGTAATCATGGATTTAATGAGTTAATATGATATTAAACTCATTTGATTTATCGTTAGAACTAGAATACATAATCTCTAAAACATTAGAGATTACTTAATTGGCATGAAGAACGAAGATAATCGATGTAGAACGATACGTAGAAAAATGATTATACTCGAGGTACAGAATAAGATGTTGAGGCATGGATTGTTCATGGTACTGGTGATGTTACTGACGGTACTGTTGGTGCCGATGATGTTGTTGAAGCTGGTAAGTTTTGCACCATATTCTCCAAATTTATTACTCGAGCGCGAAGTTCGTTGACTTCTTGTATTACTCCAGAATGATTGTCGGTCAGAACAAGTGAATGAATAAGATCTAGGATTTGAGATAGTATATAGTCGTGATGAGATACTCTAGAAATGTGGCTGAAAATGGTGTTCCGGATAGCTTCACCGGTAGGTGCTTCAGGTTCTTCGCCAAGAGGTGAATTCGGTTAGTGGAAGGGATCGCCTTCTGCGCGTCTCCATTGATTAAGTCGACTACGAACCCATCAAATGAATTGGGGATGAATGATTGGTTGATTCATTCTGGTGACACTGCTTTCGGAGCTTAGGTGAAACTCCATATCGGAATAGCTGTCGGAATCTGAGGAATTCGAACTGGTTGAGGGATTCATCTCGTATGATTAGCTGAAGGATTTTCGATAAGAAATAGATTATAGGATGTAGATTAGTACCCTGCAACACATAATTTACATATGCATATATAATACTAAAATCCCCTAAGTTACGGAGAAATCTACGGAAGCTGTCAGGCAAAGGTAACAATAACAGATACGCTAAGATATGAATTTATCTATACACTGTCTATGCAATAGAGGAAGTAAGACATGTCTAGATTAAGAATGATAAGCAGGTAATTTCCTAAGGATGATAAGCAGATGATTTCTGACTAGAAATGATAAGCAAAACTTTTGACATGCAGATACGGTCAGAGTCCAGACTCACTAATGCATCTAAACAACTATCAGTTAGACACACTAATGCAAGACCTGGTTCGCTAAGACCACCGCTCTGATACCACCTGTGAGGACCCATCCTTATCCACCTGGACGAAGTCATCAACATCTGGTCCCATTGCGAGGTACTGTCCTAAGTATGCCATGAATGACTCCATGTGATCTCTTTAAAATGAGAAAATGCACAGCGGAAGACTTAATTCGTACCTGAGAATAAACATGCTTTAAAGTGTCAACCAAAAGGTTGGTGAGTTCATAGGTTTATCATATCAATCATTTCAATATAATAATAGACCACAAGATTTCATATATGTATAAACATTTTTAATAATCATATTCTAAGTGGTTGAGCACTTGGTAACCATACTTAACATTTAATCAACGTCGCATATTCCCTTTATTATGAAATCTCACTACACCGTACCAAATGTAGTCACGAAACGAAGTATTATGCAACCGTTGAATACTGGTCGTCCAGTCCGGTTGGGGTTGTCAGGCCCGATAGATCTATCAACAGGATTCGCGTTTACAATACCGCATGTAAATAGTAGTTACCATGCTACAGGGAAGTATGCCAGTGGTACAACTCAACGTAGAATATATTTTTAAGTACTTGTGTCTATTTTGTAAACATTTATAAAAGCAGCGCATGTATTCTCAGCCCAAAAATATATATTGCAAAAGTAATTAAAAAGGGAGCAAATGAAACTCACCATAATGTATTTTGTAGTAAAAATACATATGACGTCATTTGACAAGTGTAGGGTTGACCTTGGATTCACGAACCTATATTATTCATATATTTATTAAAACATATACTTGTAATTGAACCAGTTAGATATTTTTTTATTAATTGTTATTTCAGTAACTTGTATGTTTTATAAATATATTCATTGTATGTACTTTAAATAAATAAAATATAGTTATATTATATGTATCAAGTATAGTTTTATATAACTTAATAGTTATTTGATAATATTAATAATAATAACTAAAAGTTGTTTCGTTTTATAATAATAATAATAGTTGTTATGATAATAATAATGATACTAGCATTAATAAAAATGATATTAATAATAATAATATTAAAATAATAAAATTGATGTCAAAATAATAATAATGATAATAATAATAAAAATGATATTTTTTTAACAAATGATAGTCTTTAATAAAATGATAATTTTATTAATAAAATGATAATTTTATAATAATAATAATAATAATAATAATAATAATAATAATAATAATAATAATAATAATAATAATAATAATAATAATAATAATAATAATAATAATAATAATAATAATGAAAATAAAAGTAAGTGTATACCCTTTAAAAGTTTTTCTAAAAAAAATGCTCCAAACGAGAATCGAACCCGAGACCTCCCGCTCACGCACAAACACATACAACCATTCGGCCAATTCAGTTTTTCTGATTTTAATCCGACCCAATATTTATTTAACTCGTTATTTTTATTTCCTGGCCCAGCTTCAATTCAGCCCAACAAGGAGTATCATGCTCTATGGATTTATAAGCCCAACATATCAATTTAGAAGGCCACTTAAAATGTAATAATCCAACAGCCGTTTGGTTTTCCTGTCGATGGGTTCTCAAACGGAAAAAAATATATATATAAAAGAAGAAAAGCTATCATCGTACGTCAAAGCATTATCATCATCATCATCATCATCTACCATCTTCATACATCATTTATCATCACATCAACCTCGTTTATCATAGACTTCATTCGTCATCATCTTCTTTGTTTCACCCCCGTCGTTACTCAGATCATCATCATCATTCTTTCTCGTCAATGTTCCTCATCTTCTAATATCGAACAGTGAGCAGTGTCCACTATTCATCATCTTCAACATCATGCATCATAATCATTGTCATCATTTTCATTCTTATTGAATCATCATCATTATCTTCGTCTTCCCATCATCATTATTAATTAACAGAATTAGGAAACAAAAGCTACATAACTGTAGCCGTTCTTGTTGGGTTTGATGACGTTTGAGGTGTTTTTTCCATGGTGACGTTTTAGTGAGTGGGTGTTAAATAAGCAGAATAAAGAAATGGTGGTATTTATTGGAGCTGAGCACAAACGAAAAAAAAGAAAAACAGTGAATAATCTAAGGGTTGTCGAGAGAAGAAAGAAAATAATAAGCGAATGTTAGAGGTAGGAACGGGAGTATTATAGTAGCAGTAACAGTTACATGGGTTAGTATTTTAATGGTAGTGTTATGGTGGTGGTGGTTCGATGGATTATCATGGTGTTGGTTGTTTGCTATGATTTGAAGTGATGATCGGTTATGGTGGTTGTCGTGAAGTTGAAGATGGTGGAGATGGTTGTTGCTCGAAGAAGGAGTATGAAATAGAAGTGGGCTGTCAAGGATGGCGATAAGTGACGATTATAGTGATGCTCCGGTGGTGGTGACTCTAGTGGTCCGTGGTGTTGCCAGGAGAAACAAGTGGTGATGGCTTAATCGTAAAAGGTTGTTAACACTAGACATGCGAGGGTGTTGGTGGTTTCGAATATCTTTAAGAGAGAGAGAGAGTAATAGAGAGAGAAGAAAGAAGGGTGGGCGACGGTAGTGGTTGTAGGGTTCAACGGTGGTCGAGTGGTGGCCGGTAGGCTGTGGTGGTGGCGATAAGGATGTTCACAGAACAAGAGATGAGATGTGGTGTGTGAATTCCTTCATGAATCAATATATATGTATATATATAATACTCTAAGATTATCCTAATAATTACTAATAATAATATAATATTAATTATAATATAAATGAATAACAAAAACATGTATCATGAACTGAGCATAGTAAGTAACCAGTAATATCTGCCGACACTTAGATATTTTCAATTCGCGGAGTGCTATATCGTGTCCATTGCTAAACAGTTAATATATAAAAGTGCTCCTAAAAATCCCAAATTTTTAGCTTAATTATATTTTATTATTTCACTCATTAACTGTTTGAAACCTGATAAAAAAGGTTCAATAATTATTTATTTTCTGTTCCAATTTATATGTACGGAGTACTAATATTTAAACTTAAGAAGGTAAAAATATTTTTGACAAATCTAAAAACTTCGTAATCAATTTACAGTTCAACTTTTATTTCAATCCTTCATGAACACGTACAATATCTATATTAAAACTAACAAAACATCAACCGAGTGTTACTGACGTCTACTAATTAAGCTCGAAATCATTCATTTTCCATTTTCTCTCTCTCTAAATATAATCAGTTTTAAATAACAAGTTTTATCACATAAATATATATTATATATTTTAAAAAAATAGATTTAATATTATTTTTTTATATTTACAAGTAGTATTTATACACACACACACACACACACACACACACACACACACACACACATATATATATATATATATATATATATATATATATATATATATATATATATATATATATATATATATATATATATATATATATATATATATATATATATATATATATATACATGTATCTATTTACAATTAGTTGTTCGTGAATCGTCAGAAATGGTCAAAGGTCGATTGAATATATGAAACAGTTCAAAATTTTTGAGATCCAACCTAACAGACTTTGCTTATCATGTTGAAAATACAATATCGTATCAAGAGTTTGGTTTAAAATTAGTCAAAATTTTCCGGGTCGTGACAAGGGAAGGTAAACCAACACGAATTCTTCGGGCTCCCAAGTAAACTCGGAACCTTTACTACGACGCCATTGGACCTTAAAGGTCCTCACCTCTTTGTTACGCAACATTTTTACCTTCTCGTCGAGTATAGCAATCGGCTCTTCAACGTATTCTAACTTGTTGTTTAGCTCAATTTCTATAACATCATCGGAATTCTCGTCGGAATCCGATTCATCGGAGAATTGGTAATCCTCCCAATATTTTGCTTCCTTGGCGAAAACACCATTGACCATAATTAACCTTGGTCGGTTGGTTGAGGATTTTCTTTTACTTAACCGTTTTATTATTTCCCCCACCGGTTCTATTTCCTCCTCCGGTTCCTCCTCTTCCGGTTCTGATTCTTCTTCCGGTTCTTCTTCGGGAACTTGTGAATCAGTCCAATATATATTCGACTCTTCGTTATTATTAGGTGAGTCAATGGGATTTGTGCTAGAGGTAGACATCTATCACACAATATCAAACATGTTAAGAGATTAATATATCACATAATATATACATGTTAATAATATATAGTTTCCAACAAAAATGTTAAGCAATCATTTTTAAAGAAAACACGGTCGAAGTCCACACTCACTAATGCATCCTAACAAACTCGATAAGACACATTAATGCAAATTTTCTGGTTCTCTAAGACCAACGCTCGGATACCAACTGGAATGTCCCGTTCTTATTGATTAAAAACGTTCCATATTAATTGATTTCGTTGCGAGGTTTTGACCTCTATATGAGACGTTTTTCAAAGACTGCATTCATTTTTAAAACAAACCATAACCTTTATTTCATAAATAAAGATTTAAAAAGCTTTACGTAGATTATTAAATAATGATAATCTAAAATATCCTGTTTACACACGACCATTACATAATGGTTTACAATACAAATATGTTACATCGAAATCAGTTTTTTGAATGCAGTTTTTACACAATATCATACAAACATGGACTCCAAATCTTGTCCTTATTTTAGTATGCAACAGCGGAAGCTCTTAGTATTCACCTGAGAATAAACATGCTTTAAACGTCAACAAAAATGTTGGTGAGTTATAGGTTTAACCTATATATATCAAATCGTAACAATAGACCACAAGATTTCATATTTCAATACACATCCCATACATAGAGATAAAAATCATTCATATGGTGAACACCTGGTAACCGACATTAACAAGATGCGTATATAAGAATATCTCCATCATTCCGGGACACCCTTCGGATATGATATAAATTTCGAAGTACTAAAGCATCCGGTACTTTGGATGGGGCTTGTTGGGCCCAATAGATCTATCTTTAGGATTCGCGTCAATTAGGGTGTCTGTTCCCTAATTCTTAGATCACCAGACTTAATAAAAAGGGGCATATTCGATTTCGATAATTCAACCATAGAATGTAGTTTCACGTACTTGTGTCTATTTTGTAAATCATTTATAAAACCTGCATGTATTCTCATCCCAAAAATATTAGATTTTAAAAGTGGGACTATAACTCACTTTCACAGATTTTTACTTCGTCGGAAAGTAAGACTTGGCCACTGGTTGATTCACAAACCTATAACAATATATACATATATATCAAAGTATGTTCAAAATATATTTACAAAACTTTTAATACATTTTGATGTTTTAAGTTTATTAAGTCAGCTGTCCTCGTTAGTAACCTACAACTAGTTGTCCACAGTTAGATGTACAGAAATAAATCGATAAATATTATCTTGAATCAATCCACGACCCAGTGTATACGTATCTCAGTATTGATCACAACTCAAACTGTATATATTTTGGAATCAACCTCAACCCTTTATAGCTAACTCCAACATTCACATATAGAGTGTCTATGGTTGTTCCGAAATATATATAGATATGTCGACATGATAGGTCGAAACATTGTATACGTGTCTATGGTATCTCAAGATTACATAATATACAATACAAGTTGATTAAGTTATGGTTGGAATAGATTTGTTACCAATTTTCACGTAGCTAAAATGAGAAAAATTATCCAATCTTGTTTTACCCATAACTTCTTCATTTTAAATCCGTTTTGAGTGAATCAAATTTCTATGGTTTCATATTAAACTCTATTTTATGAATCTAAACAGAAAAATTATAGGTTTATAGTCGAAAAAATAAGTTACAAGTCATTTTTGTAAAGGTAGTCATTTTAGTCGAAAGAACGACATCTTGATGACCATTTTGAAAAACATACTTTCACTTTGAGTTTAACCATGATTTTTGGATATAGTTTCATGTTCATAAGAAAAATCATTTTTCCAGAAGTATAGATTTTAAATCAAAGTTCTTCTTAGCTTTTAATTATCCCAACCAAAACAGCCCCCGGTTTTACTACGACGGCGTATATCCAGTTTTATGGTGTTTATCGTGTTTCCGGGTTTTAAATCATTTAGTTAGCATATCATATAGATATAGAACATGTGTTTAGTTGATTTTAAAAGTCTAGTTAGAAGGATTAACTTTATTTGCGAACAAGTTTAGAATTAACTAAACTATGTTCTAGTGATTACAAGTTTATAACGTTGAATAAGACAGCTTTTTATGTATGAATCGAATAATGTTATGAACATCATTACTACCTCAAGTTCCTTGAATAAACCTACTGTAAATGAGAAAAATGGATCTAGCTTCAAAGGATCCTTAGATGGCTTGAAAGTTCTTGAAGCAGAATCATGACACGAAACCAATTTCAAGTAAGATTTCCACTCGAAATAAGATTGTTATAGTAATAGAAATTGAATTAAAGTTCGAATATGATTATTACCTTGTATTAGAAAGATAAACTACTGTAAGTAACAAAGGTTTCTTGATCTTGGATGATTACTTGGAATGGATTTAGAAAACTTGGAAGTAAACTTGCAATCTTGGAAGTATTCTTGATTTTATGAAACTATAACTTTTGGAATTTATGAAGAACACTTAGAACTTGAAGATAGAACTTGAGAGAGATCAATTAGATGAATAAAATTGAAGAATGAAAGTGTTTGTAGGTGTTTTTGGCCGTTGGTGTATGGATTAGATATAAAGGATATGTAATTTTGTTTTCATGTAAATAAGTCATGAATGATTACTCATATTTTTGTAATTTTATGAGATATTTCATGCTAGTTGCCAAATGATGGTTCCCACATGTGTTAGGTGACTCACATGGGCTGCTAAGAGTTGATCATTGGAGTGTATATACCAATAGTACATACATCTAAAAGCTGTGTATTGTACGAGTACGAATACGGGTGCATACGAGTAGAATTGTTGATGAAACTGAACGAGGATGTAATTGTAAGCATTTTTGTTAAGTAGAAGTATTTTGATAAGTGTCTTTAAGTCTTTCAAAAGTGTATGAATACATATTAAAACACTACATGTATATACATTTTAACTGAGTCGTTAAGTCATCGTTAGTTGTTACATGTAAATGTTGGTTTGAAACCTTTAGGTTAACGATCTTGTTGAATGTTGTTAACCCATTGTTTATTATAACAAATGAGATGTTAAATTGTTATATTATCATGATATTATGATATATATAATATATCTTAGTATGATATATATACAGTTAAATGCCGTTACAACGATAATCGTTACATATATGTCTCGTTTCGAAATCATTAAGTTAGTAGTCTTATTTTTACATATGTATTTCATTGTTAATACACTTAATAATATATTTACTTATCATTTAACATAATTTACCAAGTGTATCAATATCTTAATATGATTCATATGTACCTAGTAAGACGTTGTTATAACGATAATCGTTATATATATCGTTTTCGAGTTTCTTATATTAATAGTCTCATTTTTATGTATATAACTCATTGTTAAAATAACTAATAAGATACATACTTATAATAAAATCATGTTAACTATATATATAACCATATATATGTCATCGTATAGTTTTTACAAGTTTTAACGTTTGTGAATCACCGGTCAACTTGGGTGGTCAATTGTCTATATGAAACCTATTTCAATTAATCAAGTCTTAACAAGTTTGATTTCTTAACATGTTGGAAACACTTAATCATGTAAATAACAATTTCATTTAATATATATATAAACATGGAAAAGTTCGGGTCACTACAGTACCTACCCGTTAAATAAATTTCGTCCCGAAATTTTAAGCAGTTGGAGGTATTGACGTATCTTCTGGAAATAAATGCGGGTATTTCTTCTTCATCTGATCTTCACGCTCCCAGGTGAACTCGGGTCCTCTACGAGCATTCCATCGAACCTTAACAATCGGTATCTTGTTTTGTTTAAGTCTCTTAATCTCACGATCCATTATTTCGACGAGTTCTTCAATGAATTGAAGTTTTTCATTGATTTGGATTTCGTCCAACGGAATAGTGAGATCTTCTTTAGCAAAACATTTCTTCAAATTTGAGACGTGGAAAGTGTTATGTACAGCCGCGAGTTATTGAGGTAGCTCCAGTTGGTAAGCTACTGGTCCGACACGATCTATAATCTTGAATGGTCCAATGTACCTTGGATTTAGTTTCCCCCGTTTACCAAATCGAACAATGCCTTTCCAAGGTGAAACCTTAAGCATGACCATTTCTCCAATTTCAAACTCTATATCTTTTCTTTTACTGTCCGCGTAGCTCTTTTGTCGACTCTGGGCGGTTTTCAATCTTTGTTGAATTTGGATGATTTTCTCGGTAGTTTCTTGTATTATCTCCGGACCCGTAATCTGTCTATCCCCCACTTCACTCCAACAAATCGGAGACCTGCACTTTCTACCATAAAGTGCTTCAAACGGCGCCATCTCAATGCTTGAATGGTAGCTGTTGTTGTAGGAAAATTCTGCTAACGGTAGATGTCGATCCCAACTGTTTCTGAAATCAATAACACATGCTCGTAGCATGTCTTCAAGCGTTTGTATCGTCCTTTTGCTCTGTCCATCAGTTTGTGGATGATAGGCAGTACTCATGTCTAGACGAGTTCCTAATACTTGCTGTAATGTCTGCCAGAATCTTGAAATAAATCTGCCATCCCTATCAGAGATAATAGAGATTGGTATTCCATGTCTGGAGATGACTTCCTTCAAATACAGTCGTGCTAACTTCTCCATCTTGTCATCTTCTCTTATTGGCAGGAAGTGTGCTGACTTGGTGAGACGATCAACTATTACCCAAATAGTATCATAACCACTTGCAGTCCTTGGCAATTTAGTAATGAAATCCATGGTAATGTTTTCCCATTTCCATTCCGAGATTTCAGGTTGTTGTAGTAGACCTGATGGTTTCTGATGTTCAGCTTTGACCTTAGAACACGTCAAACATTCTCCTACATATTTAGCAATATCAGCTATCATACCTGGCCACCAAAAATGTTTCTTAAGATCCTTGTACATCTTCCCCGTTCCAGGATGTATTGAGCATCTGGTTTTATGAGATTCTCTAAGTACCATTTCTCTCATATCTCCAAATTTTGGTACCCAAATTCTTTCAGCCCTATACCGGGTTCCGTCTTCTCGAATATTAAGATGCTTCTCCGATCCTTTGGGTATTTCATCCTTTAAATTTTCCTCTTTTAAAACTCCTTGTTGCGCCTCCTTTATTTGAGTAGTAAGGTTAGTGTGAATCATTATATTCATAGATTTTACTCCAATGGGTTCTCTGTCCTTTCTGCTCAAGGCGTCGGCTACCACATTTGCCTTCCCCGGGTGGTAACGAATCTCAAAGTCGTAATCATTCAACAATTCAATCCACCTACGCTGCCTCATATTCAGTTGTTTCTGATTAAATATGTGTTGAAGACTTTTGTGGTCGGTATATATAATACTTTTGACCCCATATAAGTAGTGCCTCCAAGTCTTTAATGCAAAAACAACCGCGTCTAATTTCAAATCATGCGTCGTATAATTTTGCTCGTGAATCTTCAATTGTCTAGACGCATAAGCAATCACCTTCGTCCGTTGCATTAATACACAACCGAGACCTTGCTTTGATGCGTCACAATAAATCACAAAATCATCATTCCCTTCAGGCAATGACAATATAGGTGACGTAGTTAGCTTTTTCTTCAATAATTGAAACGCCTTTTCTTGTTCATCCTTCCATTCAAATTTCTTCCCTTTATGCGTTAATGCAGTCAAGGGTTTTGCTATTTTGGAGAAATCTTGGACGAATCTTCTGTAGTAACCAGCCAATCCTAAAAATTGACGTATATGCTTCGGAGTTTTTGGGGTTTCCCACTTTTCAACGGTTTTGATCTTTGCCGGGTCCACCTGGATACCTTCTTTGTTCACTATGTGACCGAGGAATTGAACTTCTTCCAACCAAAATGCACACTTTGAAAACTTAGCGTACAGTTTTTCTTTCCTCAATACTTCTAGCACTTTTCTCAAATGTTCTTCGTGCTCTTGATCATTCTTTGAGTAAATAAGTATGTCATCGATGAAAACAATGACAAACTTGTCAAGATATGGCCCACACACTCGGTTCATAAGGTCTATGAACACAGCTGGTGCGTTAGTCAATCCAAACGGCATAACCATAAACTCATAATGACCATAACGCGTCCTAAAAGCAGTTTTTGGAATATCATCCTCCTTCACTCGCATTTGATGATATCCAGAACGTAAATCGATATTCGAATAAACCGACGAGCCTTGTAGTTGATCAAATAATTCGTCAATTCTCGGTAGTGGATAACGGTTTTTGATGGTAAGTTTGTTCAACTCTCTGTAGTCAATACACAACCTAAATGTACCATCCTTCTTCTTGACAAACAAAACAGGAGCTCCCCATGGTAATGTGCTTGGTCGAATGAAACCACGTTCTAATAGTTCTTGCAGTTGGCTTTGCAGTTCTTTCATCTCGCTGGGTGCGAGTCTGTAAGGAGCACGAGCTATTGGTGCAGCTCCTGGTACAAGATCTATTTGAAATTCAACAGATCGATGTGGAGGTAGTCCCGGTAATTCTTTAGGAAATACATCGAGAAATTCTTTTGCGACGGGAACATCATTGATGTTCTTTTCTTCAGTTTGTACTTTCTCGACGTGTGCTAGAACAGCATATCAACCTTTTCTTATTAGTTTTTATGCCTTCAAATTACTAATAAGATGTAGCTTCATGTTGCCCTTTTCTCCGTACACCATTAAGGGTTCTCCTTCTTCTCGTACAATGCGAATTGCATTTTTATAACATACGATCTCCGCTTTCACCTTCTTCAGCCAGTCCATGCCAACTATTACATCAAAACTCCCTAAGTCTACTGGTATCAAATCAATCTTAAATATTTCGCTACCCAATTTAATTTCTCGATTCCGGCATATATTATCTGCTGAAATTAATTTACCATTTGCTAATTCGAGTAAAAATTTACTATCCAACGGCGTCAATGGACAACTTAATTTAGCACAAAAATCTCTACTCATATAGCTTCTATCCGCACCCGAATCAAATAAAACGTAAGCAGATTTATTGTCAATAAGAAACGTACCTGTAACAAGCTCCGGGTCTTCCTGTGCCTCTGCCGCATTAATATTGAAAACTCTTCCGCGGCCTTGTCCATTCGTGTTCTCCTGGTTCGGGCAATTTCTAATAATGTGGCCCGGTTTTTCACATTTATAACAAACTACATTGGCATAACTTGCTCCGACACTACTTGCTCCGCCATTATTCGTTCCGACACCATTTGTTCCTTTCGTTCTGTTAACCCCTGGTCCGTAGACCTCACACTTCATTGCGCTATGACCATTTCTTTTACACTTGTTGCAAAATTTGGTGCAGAACCCCGAGTGATACTTTTCACACCTTTGGCATAGCTGCTTCTGATTGTTGTTGTTGTTGCGGTTGTTATTATTGTTGGGATGATTGTTGTAGTTGCTGTTGTTGTTGTTGTTGTTGTTGTTGTTGTTGTTGTTGTTGTTGTTGGGCCGTTTGTTGTAGTTGCGATTGATGTTGCGATTGTTGAGATAATTGTTGCGATTATTATTGTAATTGCTGTTGTTGTTGTATTGGTGATTCTTATCACCGTTTTCCTCCCACTTTCTTTTGACTTGCTTCATATTGGCCTCTTCAGCCGTCTGTTCTTTAATTCTTTCCTCAATCTGGTTCACTAGTTTGTGAGCCTTTCTACATGCCTGTTGTATGGAGGCGGGCTCGTGTGAACTTATATCTTCTTGGATTCTTTCCGGTAATCCTTTCACAAACGCGTCGATCTTCTCTTCCTCATCTTCGAACGCTCCCGGACACAATAGGCACAATTCTGTGAATCATCTTTCGTACGTGGTAATATCAAATCCTTGGGTTCGTAACCCTCTAAGTTCTGTCTTGAGCTTATTGACCTCGGTTCTGGGACGGTACTTCTCGTTCATCAAGTGCTTGAATGCTGACCACGGTAATGCGTACGCATCATCTTGTCCCACTTGCTCTAGATAGGTATTCCACCATGTTAACGCAGAACCTGTGAAGGTATGCGTAGCGTACTTCACTTTGTCCTCTTCAATACACTTACTTATGGCAAACACCGATTCGACCTTCTCGGTCTACCGTTTCAATCCGATCGGTCCTTCGGTTCCATCAAATTCCAAAGGTTTGCAGCCAGTGAATTCTTTGTAGGTGCATCCTACACGATTTCCTGTACTGCTAGATCCAAGGTTATTGTTGGTATGTAGCGCAGCCTGTACTGCGGCTATGTTTGAAGCTAGAAAAGTACGGAATTCCTCTTCATTCATATTCACGGTGTGTCGAGTAGTCGGTGCCATTTCCTTCAAAATAGTCAAATGGAACAAGTTAATCATACAGAATATTAAGAGTAGTTAATAGTATTTCGTAGCATAATATGAACTCATTTATAAAAGCTTTTTCTTCATATTAGCGTTTTATAAGTTTAAATTCGGGTAGTACCTACCCTTTAAGTTCATACTTAGTATCTAATATACAATTCAACTACTATAATTCTATATGAAAAACTGATTATAATAATATTTCGCGTTCAAACTTTTATACAATATTTTACAAACTTACAATACCGCTTATTTTACATAAAGCATGAAATATAGCACACAATAACTTTGATACAAGATAGTTGTGAAGATAATTCTAGCTAGTACACAAGTCGTTCAGCAAAGGCAATAAAGACACGTAATTCATACGTCCAGAAACAAGTCATGCATTCTGGTTTTACTAGGACTACTTTCCATCCTTGGTCTTGTGGAACATAACCGTTATGGCCGTTGATAAGACAGCATGTTGTAACGTCGTCAAAGGGACGAGGGTTACGTAATGACCAACAGTCTCGTAATAACCTAAAAACCTCATTTCTTACCCCAATTACCGACTCCGTTACTTGTGGGAACGTTTTGTTTAATAGTTGTAGCCCGATGTTCTTGTTCTCACTTTGGTGAGAAGCGAACATTACTAACCCGTAAGCATAGCATGCTTCTTTATGTTGCATGTTAGCCGCTTTTTCTAAATCATGAAGTCCTATATTCGGATACATTGAGTCAAAATAATTTCTTAACCCGTTGCGTAAAATAGCATTTGGGTTCCCCGCAATATATGCGTCAAAGTAAACACATCGTAACTTATGGGTTTCCCAATGTGATATCCCCCATCTTTCAAATGAAAGTCTCTTATAAACTAAGACATTCTTGGAACGTTCTTCGAATGTCTTACAAACTGATTTCGCCTTAAATAGTTGTGCCGAGGAATTCTGACCGACTCTAGACAAGATTTCATCAATCATGTCTCCGGGTAGGTCTCTTAAAATATTGGATTGTCTATCCATTTTGTGTTTTTAAACTGTAAAATAGACAAGAGTTAGATTCATAAAAAAAAATACTTATTAATACAAGAAATTTTTACATATATCATAAAGCATAAGCACACTATATTACATATATTACACCACACGAATACAACTATCTTATTCCGACTCGCTCGTTTCTTCTTCTTCGGTTTTGGTTCATTTTGCCAAGTTTCTAGGGATATATGCTGTTCCCCTAATACGAGCCGTCGTTTTCCACATTGGTTTAGAAAAACCTGGTGGTTTAGAGGTTCTCGGGTCATTGTTACAACTTAAGGGCTTCGGGGTTGACGATACATATAAAGTTCATCGGGGTTGGAATTAGATTTCTCTATTTTTATGCCCTTTCCCTTATTATTTTCTTTTGCCTTTTTAAATTCAGTTGGGGTAATTTCTATAACATCTTCGGAATTCTCGTCGGAATCCGATTCATCGGAGAATTGGTAATCCTCCCAATATTTTGCTTCCTTGGCGGAAACACCATTGACCATAATTAACCTTGGTCGGTTGGTTGAGGATTTTCTTATACTTAACCGTTTTATTATTTCCCCCACCGGTTCTATTTCCTCCTCCGGTTCCTCCTCTTCCGGTTCTGATTCTTCTTCCGGTTCTGATTCTTCTTCCGGTTCTTCTTCGGGAACTTGTGAATCAGTCCAATATATATTCGACTCTTCGTTATTATTAGGTGAGTCAATGGGATTTGTGCTAGAGGTAGACATCTATCACACAATATCAAACATGTTAAGAGATTAATATATCACATAATATATACATGTTAATAATATATAGTTTCCAACAAAAATGTTAAGCAATCATTTTTAAAGAAAACACGGTCGAAGTCCAGCTCACTAATGCATCCTAACAAACTCGATAAGACACACTAATGCAAATTTTCTGGTTCTCTAAGACCAACGCTCGGATACCAACTGGAATGTCCCGTTCTTATTGATTAAAACGTTCCATATTAATTGATTTCGTTGCGAGGTTTTGACCTCTATATGAGACGTTTTTCAAAGACTGCATTCATTTTTAAAACAAACCATAACCTTTATTTCATAAATAAAGGTTTAAAAAGCTTTACGTTGATTATCAAATAATGATAATCAAAAATATCCTGTTTACACACGACCATTACATAATGGTTTACAATACAAATATGTTACATCGAAATCAGTTTCTTGAATTCAGTTTTTACACAATATCATACAAACATGGACTCCAAATCTTGTCCTTATTTTAGTATGCAACAGCGAAAGCTCTTAGTATTCACCTGAGAATAAACATGCTTTAAACGTCAACAAAAATGTTGGTGAGTTATAGGTTTAACCTATATATATCAAATCGTAACAATAGACCACAAGATTTCATATTTCAATACACATCCCATACATAGAGATAAAAATCATTCATATGGTGAACACCTGGTAACCGACATTAACAAGATGCGTATATAAGAATATCCCCATCATTCCGGGACACCCTTCGGATATGATATAAATTTCAAAGTACAAAAGCATCCGGTACTTTGGATGGGGCTTGTTGGGCCCAATAGATTTATCTTTAGGATTCGCGTCAATTAGGGTGTCTGTTCCCTAATTCTTAGATTACCAGACTTAATAAAAAGGGGCATATTAGATTTCGATAATTCAACCATATAATGTAGTTTCACGTACTTGTGTCTATTTTGTAAATCATTTATAAAACCTGCATGTATTCTCATCCCAAAAATATTAGATTTTAAAAGTGGGACTATAACTCACTTTCACAGATTTTTACTTCGTCGGAAAGTAAGACTTGGCCACTGGTTGATTCACAAACCTATAACAATATATACATATATATCAAAGTATGTTCAAAATATATTTACAAAACTTTTAATACATTTTGATGTTTTAAGTTTATTAAGTCAGCTGTCCTCGTTAGTAACCTACAACTAGTTGTCCACAGTTAGATGTACAGAAATAAATCGATAAATATTATCTTGAATCAATCCACGACCCAGTGTATACGTATCTCAGTATTGATCACAACTCAAACTATATATATTTTGGAATCAACCTCAACCCTGTATAGCTAACTCCAACATTCACATATAGAGTGTCTATGGTTGTTCTGAAATATATATAGATGTGTCGACATGATAGGTCGAAACATTGTATACGTGTCTATGGTATCTCAAGATTACATAATATACAATACAAGTTGATTAAGTTATGGTTGGAATAGATTTGTTACCAATTTTCACGTAGCTAAAATGAGAAAAATTATCCAATCTTGTTTTACCCATAACTTCTTCATTTTAAATCTGTTTTGAGTGAATCAAATTGCTATGGTTTCATATTGAACTATATTTTATGAATCTAAACAAAAAAAGTATAGGTTTATAGTCGGAAAAATAAGTTACAAGTCGTTTTTGTAAAGGTAGTCATTTCAGTCGAAAGAACGACATCTTGATGACCATTTTGAAAAACATACTTTCACTTTGAGATTAACCATGATTTTTGGATATAGTTTCATGTTCATAAGAAAAATCATTTTTCCAGAAGTATAGCTTTTAAATCAAAGTTCTTCTTAGCTTTTAATTATCCCAACCAAAACAGCCCCCGGTTTTACTACGACGGCGTATATCCAGTTTTATGGTGTTTATCGTGTTTACGGGTTTTAAATCATTAAGTTAGCATATCATATAGATATAGAACATGTGTTTAGTTGATTTTAAAAGTCTAGTTAGAAGGATTAACTTTATTTGCGAACAAGTTTAGAATTAACTAAACTATGTTCTAGTGATTATAAGTTTATAACGTTGAATAAGACAGCTTTTTATGTATGAATCGAATGATGTTATGAACATCATTACTACCTCAAGTTCCTTGAATAAACCTACTGGAAATGAGAAAAATGGATCTAGCTTCAAAGGATCCTTGGATGGCTTGAAAGTTCTTGAAGCAGAATCATGATACGAAACCAATTTCAAGTAAGATTTCCACTCGAAATAAGGTTGTTATAGTTATAGAAATTGAATTAAAGTTCGAATATGATTATTACCTTGTATTAGAAAGATAACCTACTGTAATTAACAAAGGTTTCTTGATCTTGGATGATTACTTGGAATGGATTTAGAAAACTTGGAAGTAAACTTGCAATCTTGGAAGTATTCTTGATTTTATGAAACTAGAACTTTTAGAATTTATGAAGAACACTTAGAACTTGAAGATAGAAATTGAGAGAGATCAATTAGATGAAGAAAATTGAAGAATGAAAGTGTTTGTAGGTGTTTTTGGTCGTTGGTGTATGGATTAGATATAAAGGATATGTAATTTTGTTTTCATGTAAATAAGTCATGAATGATTACTCATATTTTTGTAATTTTATGAGATATTTCATGCTAGTTGCCAAATGATGGTTCTCACATGTGTTAGGTGACTCACATGGGCTGCTAAGAGTTGATCATTGGAGTGTATATACCAATAGTACATACATCTAAAAGCTGTGTATTGTACGAGTACGAATACGGGTGCATACGAGTAGAATTGTTGATGAAACTGAACGAGGATGTAATTGTAAGCATTTTTGTTAAGTAGAAGTATTTTGATAAGTGTCTTGAAGTCTTTCAAAAGTGTATGAATACATATTAAAACACTACATGTATATACATTTTAACTGAGTCGTTAATTCATCGTTAGTCGTTACATGTAAATGTTGTTTTGAAACCTTTAGGTTAACGATCTTGTTGAATGTTGTTAACCCATTGTTTATTATAACAAATGAGATGTTAAATTGTTATATTATCATGATATTATGATATATAATATATCTTAGTATGATATATATACAATTAAATGCCGTTACAACGATAATCGTTACATATATGTCTCGTTTCGAAATCATTAAGTTAGTAGTCTTATTTTTACATATGTATTTCATTGTTAATACACTTAATAATATATTTAATTATCATTTAACATAATTAACCAAGTGTATCAATATCTTAATATGATTCATATGTACCTAGTAAGACGTTGTTATAACGATAATCGTTATATATATTGTTTTCGAGTTTCTTAAATTAATAGTCTCATTTTTATGTATATAACTCATTGTTAAAATACCTAATGAGATACATACTTATAATAAAATCATGTTAACTATATATATAACCATATATATGTCATCGTATAGTTTTTACAAGTTTTAACGTTTGTGAATCACCGGTCAAATTGGGTGGTCAATTGTCTATATGAAACCTATTTCAATTAATCAAGTCTTAACAAGTTTGATTGCTTAACATGTTGGAAACACTTAATCATGTAAATAACAATTTCATTTAATATATATATAAACATGGAAAAGTTCGGGTCACTACAAGTATAACCACAAACCACATACCAAGTAGAAATATCATAAGCAATAACTTATAATTATTCCTCATACGAAATTAAATGCATAATAATGCTATAACAAAAGGGTCGGGCTGTAGACTAGACTCTAATGCGCCCTAAAAACCACTGGTTGATCACATTATGACCGCCTAGTTCCCTACAACCAGAGCTCTGATACCAACGGTGCTGGCCCCGTCAATACACTTAACGTCTCCGTCACTTGGTCCCACAGCTTGATCGAACTTTAAATGAATTTAAATAAACAACATTGCATTCTTTTATTCAAAAGTTTCCCATAAAGGAAATTTAACAAAATGTAGTTTAACAAACCCAACATATTAAATAACCAAAGTTGACATAACACACTGCCAACCAAACACCCACAAGTTTAAATATCCAAAAATAGAATGCAATTGTAATGTTTCCAAAATTGTTTAACAAAATCTGCCCATATGCATGCAGACACTTCTAACACAGCGGAAGCACCAAACAAACTCAAGTACCTGTGAAAACATGCGAGTAAACTGTCAACAAAAATTTTGAGTGAATTATAGGTTTAAATAAACGTATAAACTTTAGACCACAAGATTTAAAATGTTAGAAAACATAAAACATTATTCCATTATCAATGAGCCACCTGGTAACCACTTAACCCTTTATTTACCCTTGCCAATCACAATAAATAATATACACTGAACAAGTATATCTTCAACTAAATACGAAGTACTAAACATTCCGATTATAAATTGCGCGACTAGCTCGAAATGGGGTTGTCAAACCCGATAGATCTATCCATAGGATTCGCGTTCACCAGTAGAAACCAGTGATTACAGTTACCAGACTAGGGAATATTTTTGTTCAACTCATAACGAATAATTTAAATTTAATTGCCACTTGTGTCAAAACGTAAAACAAAATGCATGTAATCACACCCCAAAAATATACTTTGAAAAGTATGTAAAAACGGGACTATAACTCACCTTAAAGCAAATGAAGTAACCACACAAAATGCGAACAGCAAATGAAGTAAAGTGATAAGGAATGATCACAACGTCGACCTATAAATAAAGCAGGTCGATATAAATAACGAACTTAGGTCAAGTCTTAGTATGATAGCTATAGTACTTGTTGCAAGTAGACATAGAACAACACTCAACATACATCGATTTGATCAGGACAGCGTACGGACACACACTTTCTATTTTTAGAAAGTTTCTATTTTTAGCAGGTTTCCATTTTTGAAAAGTTTCTATTTTAGGAAAGTTTCTATTTTAGGAAATTTTCTATTTTAGGAAAGTTTCTATTTTTGGAAAGTTTCTATTTTAGGAAAGTTTCTATTTTTGGAATGTTTTCAAATTTAGAAAGTTTCCATATTTAGAAAGTTTCTATTTTTAGAAAGTTTTTAAGTTAGGAAAGTTTCCTTAATTAGAAAGTCAACAAAAGTCAACTGAAAGTCAAAGTCAATCGAAAGTCAACTCAAAAGTCAACCTTGGTCAAACATAGTCAACAATAATTTTAAAAGTATAAGTTATAATAATAATATAAGTTATAATGTTATTTAAAGTCATATATGTATAATTATGTCATAACATAAGTTTAATTAAATTAAAATGAATTATTAAAGTTAACATAAGTTTAAATGATATAATTAATATAACATAAGTATTTAATTAATTAATTAAATAGTAGTCATAATATAAGTATTATTAATTAATAATAAATTTTAATCATGTCATAAGTATTATTAATTAATAATGAATTATTAATCATATCACAAGTTTCTAATTATAATTATTAAATCATAAGTATTTAATAATTAAATTATAATTAAATAATAACTAAGCCTTATAATAATTAAATAATTAATTAATCCTTATTATAAGTCTTATTATAATAATCTCATAACATATGTTTAATACTTATCATAAGTATTTTTCATTAATAAGAGTATTATAATCATAAGTTTAATTAAAAGTTTAATTAAATCATAAGTATTTAATAAATGATATAATAAATATGTATATCATAAGTCTTAAATTAAAATAATTAATTTTTATGTCATAAGTAATTTATTAATAATGAAAATCATTATTTATATCATAAGTCTTAATTAATAACCATAAGTTTTAATTAAAAGTTCATCGGGTCGTAACTTGAGACCCGGGTGTCGGTTTTCGGCGAGTCTTATATATATCTCCGCCTAACCAACCCACCCGACATGTTAGTGCACTCAAGAACATCCCAAGAACAGCCACCAAGTCGTGACCATCAGCCATACAACAACTTGGAGCTTTAATCCGTTCAAAAACATGTTTTAGTCATAACGGGTGATCCGTGGCTCGGATTTCGATGACCCGAACATGAAAGTTCATCCCATCATCAATCCTAACACACTAGTACACCCTAAAGACTCCAAAAGTGGTCAAAAAGTCGGACAATACCTAAATCAATTCGTTTTCATATTTTAATTTCAATAAAACACCATTTTAATCATAACTTAAGCTCCGGGAATCGAAATAACATGAATCCGGAGTCTAAATTCAATGTCTTGATGAGAGGAACACATCTAGAAACTTTAATTTCACTTTTATATCAGTTATGTTTACAGAAATGATCAAACAATCTGCTGTCCCAAAACAATCAAACCGAAAACATGAATTAACGAGCATTTCTACGCATACTATCAACAATACAATAACATATAATCATCATACAATCAATATAACATGTAAAATCAGTAAAATATATGAAAAATTAAAAAGCTAGGGTTAGGGTTTATACCCTAATCGAGAATCAAGAGATATGGTTGCGTAGAGAATGATGAGAGGAACGCGTTTATGCAAACAATTAGAGGATCCAAGCTATAATTTTTGAAGAAGATGATGATGTTTGGTGGTGGTATGGTGACGGCACAAGAACAAGGGAGAGGGAGAGAAAAATTAAAATGTGAAATGAGGGAGAATGAAGAGTGAACTAGGTTTTGATCACTAAACCACAAGTTTGGAAGATTTGCACAAAACCCCCCGTTCATAGGTGGGTTCGGCCGAATGGGTGATGGGGTGGGCTCACTTAGCCCAATTTGTTAATTTATTAATTCCTTGTGGCCCGAATGCTCGAACGAAACCCAAAACGCGAAAACACGACTACGCGATTGAAAATTCGGAGAGATAACAAATACGCGACGAAAAATATATATAAGAACTATATATAAACATATGACATTAAAATATCATATTTAAAATAATTAGGACTTAAAAATCCCAAAAGCTTGACCGTTGGTTTGAAAACCGAAAAGATTCGCTGGATAGAAATCCGCGACACGTAGAAACGTACAACTTAAAATATGAATACAAATATTCACATAGCACATAATAATTAATATATTATTACAAAAATAATAATATAGGTCATAGAAATGACGTGGCACGAATAACAGTTAACGGTCGTTAAATAATTAACGGTAAAAGATAACAGAAAAAGTAGGGTCGTTACAAGATATAAGGCATGTCTCGTTGCCAACGGTCACTGGCAGCAGGTTGGTATTGATTGTAATGAGACCTTCAGCCCGATTGTTAAACCAACCACTATTCAAACCGTTCTCAGCTTGGCAGCTTCTCGACACTAGCACGTTCATCAGATTGATGTCAAGAATGCTTTCCTCCACGGTCCTCTCTCTGAGACTTTTTATATGCATCAGCCTCCAGGTTTTCGGGATCCTGCTCACCTCGATCATGTTTGTCTCTTGCGGAAATCCCTCTACGGATTGAAGCAAGCCCCTCGGGCATGATTTCAGTGCTTCTTCGGGTATGCGCAGCGTGTTGTTTTTTAACACAATCGATGCGACATGTCTCTGTCTATCTACAGACAGGGTACTGGCAATGCATATCTATTACTTTATGTCGACGACATTATTTTGACTACTTCTTCGACTGCTCTCCTACAGCAGATCATTACTTCCTTACATAAATCTCTATGACGGATCTAGGACCGTTGAGTTACTTTCTGGGTATTTATGTCCCTCGCACTTTCACCCGACCAGACATTGCCTACGATGTGCAGCAGATCTTCTTGTTTATGCATGATCCTCGGGAACCACATTTGGCTGCTCTACGGAGGATCCTTCGGTATGTTCAGGGTGCTCTTAATCTTGGTCTCCAACTATATGCTTCATCCACCACTTCTCTGGTCGCATATTCAGACGCTGGCTAGGCAGGCTGTCCGGCCACTCGTCACTCTACTTTAGGGTATTGCGTGTTTCTCGACAACAATTTGTTGTCATGGTCATCTAAGCGGCAACATACACTGTCTCGCTCCATCGTTGAGGCCGAATACCGTGGTGTTGCCAATGATGTTGCTGAGACATGTTGGAGACGTAACCTTCTTCGCGAGATTCACTGCCCATTATTGTCCGCCACTCTGGTATACTGTGATAACGTTAGTGCTGTCTACATGTCCGGTAATCCAGTTCAGCACCAACAGACTAAACATATTGAGATAGCTGTTCATTTTGTTCGAGACCTTGTGATGAAGGGTCATGTTCGCGTTCTTCATGTTCCATCTCGCTACCAGTATGCCGACATCTTCACCAAAGGTCTTCCTACATCACCTTTTGATGAGTTTCGATCCAGTTTGAACGTTCGTTCATCTCCCGCTCGAACTGCGGGGGGCTGTTAGACGGACTAGTTATATTTACCCATTTATTTCTTGTATGTAAGCCCATTCTATAAGGGCTCATTTCTTATTAGTCCATTAGCCTTTTAGGTTATGTTGCTTGCTATATATGTACGCATAACCTTCATTCAATCAAATACAGAATATCATTACCAAAGTGTACATATCATTTACATAATTAACACATTGTAAGCTTTTGGTTTTACTATTCAAGTATATAAATCAGTTTTGTTATTCTTCAGACGTTTATATTTTTGCTACTAATGCATTTATACGAGTGACATATATTTATCATTCTACACTACTAGAAAACCGACTAGGGACGACATTTTTGTTCCTTTGCGGACGACATGTCGTCCCGAATGACCTTTAGAGACGATGGTGGCCCCACTTTGACTTTTTCAACTTGAATAGAGAACGACCTTTCCGGACGACATTTAAGGATGACATGTCGTCCGGAAAGAAAAGTAATAAAATATCATTTATTTTATTAATCAATACTGAATTTTTATTTCAGACGACATTTAGGCAAAAAATATTGAGTTTTTATTCCGGACAACATGTCGTCCGGGAAGGTTTGACGCCAACTTTTTCTACTTTTTGTAACAATATTTTCCCACGTAAGAAAAATAAAAAAGAAAAACACTTAATTTGGTCAAACTTTTCAAGAAAACTGACAAAAAAATAGTCAGTTTTGTCGTTTGCTGGACTTTTCCGGACGACATAAGATGTCCGGAAAAGCGTCATCCCCATTTCATAATTTTCTAGTTGTGTTAACACGTTCAAATAATGTCACATAGATTTTAAACTTTTTATAGTGAAAGAAAATGGTCAAGCGTATGAAATCAACATGTTAATTTATATACACAACAACAATATAACATTACTCAATCTCGCCAATGAAAGATGTAGGATCAGTGTTGCAAAAGTCGGCCGACTTGGCTGACGCGTCGTTTTTTAGGCATGGCCGATGCGTCGTTGCTAAAAAGTCCGTTAAAGGTAAAAAGTCGGAAAAAGTCGGTCATATTCGGTCAAAGTCGGTCAAAGTCAGTCAAAGTCGGTCAATTTTTTTAAACATTTTTTGTAATATTGTTAATAATTGTTAACTGCTCATGTTTATTGTAAATATAATTTATATATTAAGATTCGATCTATATAATATTATATATAAATATATATTTAATAAAACTATTTTAAAAAGTCAACGTTACTCAACGACCGTTGCGTCCCCCGTTGCGTCTGACGCGCCGATTTTTAGACATGACCGATGCGTCCCCGACTCGCGTCTTTTACAACCTTGTGTAGGATATAGAAAGACATACATTTAACCGAATGTAAAGAGATTAAGAGACTACTTACATAAATATGTCCGATAGACTAGTAAAAAAAAGGATACTAATTACAAAATATATATTCTACTGATTGAGCATGAAGTAGAAATTAGGTACACAATGCTTAAGAAAACTGTTAATGGATGTAAGAAAGTGAGTCAAATTCTCAGCAAGACATTTGACCTCAAACTTCAACAATACATTATCATCATTTTTGATACCATTTTCATAAAATGAGCCAGAGATGGAGACAAAACGATCTACATATTTGTTCATATGCTTATCATCCAAAAAAGCTATGTATTAAATAATTTTGTACCATGTATGATGAGTGGTCAGTTCATTCAAAATCAAAAATGATAAATTTGGTGTTACTGTTATTTGTAATTTTGTACGGAATGGGATACATCTGTAGGTTCAGAATTCATGATAAATCATTTCAAACAAGCATAGCATTGCTTTAAATCATTTAGTAAATGTGTTTGTCTCTCTATATTTACACTCATTTATTGTAAAATTCCCTTAAAACACATTAAATCATTTAGCCCTGTGGTTATTAAAGTTTCTTGCTTAAGTGTTTATGGCAAAAATAAATAAAAAAGAAGGACCAGTGTCTCAGTTTCAATAGTTGGTGCAACTACAAAGCCATTTGAATGCTGAATGCAAACAATTTACTGCTACAACTTACAACAAAGTGGTCCAGATTTGGCATGTAGATATTTAGTACTTAAGTGTCACACATAAATAATGACAATATATAATGTAAAGTATACTATATACTATTGAATAAAATGATCATTGTCTAATTAAAGTGGTGCAGATGTAATCATGTAAATATCACAACTGTAGATAGAAAATGTGTCACTAAAATGTGATTTCTTTCTAAGCTTTAACTACATAACTAAAGTGTGTATTAAAAGAACACATAGTAGGATAAAACTTTTTTCCATGCTACATGCCCACTGCAAATACTTTAACTTAAATGTAAGTAGTATCGATTATCCGAGATTGTTTATGACCCGTCTCTAGCGAACTAAGATTTGAACATGAAATGTCGTACTATTTCAAACTTAGAATAACTTGCAATATAACTTTTCACGTTACAAAAGTGGGCTGTGAAATTTATGTTACTTGAAGTTATACAAAAAGTTAAGAAGAATCTTATGCCCTGTTCTCTTTGTCATATATTTACAATTTAAAGTTTATATTACAAAAAATATAAAAAAGCTACATAAAGTTATATACTTCCTAAAAATCATGCATCTCTAGTCAAACAATTTCACAAAATTTCATACAACATGTCACAATCACATGACTCAATTTCCTATATTTCAAAGTTCACATGTATCCAAAGAAGTGTCAAATACATAACTCATATACAAAATGATGTATGATTATATATCATTACCAATAGATGATACTTAAGTTACATTAAAAATGATTTAGCTAACACCCAAACAAAAGTATGAATGGTGTATACTATATTAATCAACTATCAACTAATTAGCTACAATACAATGTTATTTGTTATTGTGAGTATAAGTTACTACCATTTTTGGAGATGGTATAGGAGAAGAAAAAGTAGAACTAACGGAATCAAAAGACCGGGTAGAATTATCATTTGATGCACCACCTCCTTCACCACCACCGCCACTACCATCACCACTACCACCGTCACCGTCACCACCGCAAACTCCGACAAGTAAATCAACAAAAGCTTCAACAATAAACTCATGATTATTCTTCCCATTCATCTTCAAATACCACCCTAACAATTCTTCCAAACACTCCCATTCTTTCAGTTCATGAATCTTCACCATTTCCTCCATTGATTTCTTGAAATCGATATACGGATTCTCAGACTCCATCACAACCGCCACACTCTCATCATACGGCAGCCCACCATCACCATCACCACCACCACCGCCATTATCATCTGAGCTACTACATTGTCTATCACTAGCTCGTGTTTTAAGTATGGAACTTGTTGAATCAGGTTCAAAAAATAACCGATCAGACCGGGCCCCACGAACGATCGTTTCAGCAACTGAGATTTCAGACTCAGAAGAAACACTTGCTGATTCTGATGAGTTTGTGAAGTAAGAACCAAGTGTAGTAACTTCAACTTGATCTGGTTGATCAACTAATGATGAGTCCTTATTATTTAACATAAAATCGTTATGGTCAGTTGTGGCTCGAAAAGACAGGGTTTTGGTGTGGTTACATGAAGGCCAAAGGCATAGTTGTTGTTTGTGTTTGTTGAGTAACAAAACAGAAGGGGTTAAGTTCATGTTCTTGCCCATTTAGTCAAGTGAAGTAGCAGCTTGAGTGTTTGAGATGAAATAATGTATTTTTTTTTTTTTTTTTTTTTTTTTGTGTGTGTGTGTTTGAGTTTGTATGTGTAGTTGTTGTTGTTCAAAGTGAGTTTTGGTGTTTGGTATTAATGGAGATCACATATAGAGGTGGAATGGAAGTGGGGCTGGTAGAGACTTTCATATGTGTAATAAATACTGTTGGTATGGGATATTAATTACTTATTACTACTTTGTTTAATGATCATATCCATCCTATCAAATTTTCAACTTATATATATTGAAAAGGTCCAAACAGAAAAAGATTAACAAGAATTTTAGTCTCTATTTTTTAATGTTACATTAGTGTGCATTTTACAACATTTGCTTTTCATTTGGAAGAATAAGACAAATTATAGTTAAAATATGATTACAAACAAATCTATGTTATGCTTAGTTAAATTCGAATGATTAATTTGAACTAAAAATAACAGAGCAACACTTTTCGGAAAATAACATAACATACGTTGAATAATATCGAATAATCCATGGAACCAAGCTAATGTAATATTCGGTACCGCTTTGTTGTAATAATAAATATATAATTATATACAATGTGACATTTAATTTTGAGTAAAAAATTAACCAAAAACAGAGGACCACATTTTGGGAAAAGGCAAAATAACTAATATAAATATGAAAAACATTTACAACCATTACATGGTCTACACAGATTTAAACCAACTTCAAAGCTAAATTTATGTTACTCTAAATAGCATAGAACTGACAACTACCCAAGGAACTGGTAATTATGATTACCTAAAAATAAATACAATATCCTACTTACAAAACCACTTTTACTTTTGACACTAACCAAAATGTCTTCAATTCCCCTGACTCCATGAGTGGTAACATATACAGATAGTGTATTGAATTCTAATATTAATTACTGTAATTAAGTTTAAGGTAAGCTAGATGGCTAGCATTGGGCTCAATTTTACCATATAAAATATCTATATCTATATATGATCACATTTTGATGTGTAAAATAAGACTATATAGTGTGCTTTATATATTCATGTAAAGTAAAATATCAAACACCTGCATTTTCTGGGTTTAAAACAACAAGCTGGTTTATATATCCCATGTCTACTCATTGTCTTATATTTTGAGTATAAAAGTAGAATAATGCTTACATATACTAAACAGTTTTCACTATTTATCAAACATTTATTAATTTACAAATACAAGATCACATATATAAGGATGATTCGTATGCTACAACCTTTTATTGTAAAGACTTCTTCGTAAAGACTGAACAAAGACAAAACGCTGCTATAAAAAACTGAAACTTTACTTTTCTTAATCATACACTTACATACATCATATACATATTACATATATACATATAATAATAAAATATATATAAAGAAAAAGGCTAGCGCACATGTTCTCCGTCCAAACCATGAAGTTGGAAACAAAGACAGATCAAGGACAGTTTGGTGCCATCAGTGACGCCCCAAAAAACAGACCGATGGCAATGTCTTAGTAAAATTCAGATAAATAATATATTATCTCACTAGCTAATTGATTAGGTAGAACCGTAGAACTAGCTATTATCGTTATATAGTCCTTACTTTTTACGACCTTGATAGATGTAGTTAATTAATTTCAAGAGTAAATCTATAACCTGTAAATTATTATAACTGATATTATTTTTGTAGGAAATAGCTGGTATTTAATTGAAAAGATGTACGTGTGTAACTCCTCCTCTGAGGTCTTAAAAAGGCTGCATATATCAGCTCATCTTTACTTTTAACTTGTGAGAGCAATTTCACATTTAATTTCATTTATGGTGATTTGATGTACACTCTCTGTCTTGCCAAAATTCTCTACTTATGGCAGTGCATGCATTCAATTCCTTAATTTAATATATTGTTTTATATATAGGAAATTCTAAGATCATAGTTAACATATGAAACAAATTTATACAAACAGGGGATGTAATCTTTTACTAAAGGCGTGCATACGTCTACAACTGGGCTGGGCCAAGAATGGGACTGAACAGAAACAAGAAACTTAAGTTTACAGACCACATGTTCACATGATATCTTCTAATTCATATCACAATTAGCATCAAAAAGTATCAGTAGATATTTTTGGTTGATTTTTTGAAATCAAAGTTTGAGTTGTAAAAAGTATAATTTGAATCATTTATACCGTTAACTTTTGGGACGTACATAACAACCGAATTATACTGTACACTGTACACTGTACATATGTTACACGTTTTTACAAGTTAGTTCAGGCACTTGTATTATTTGTAAACTTCTGATCACTTTATCAAACTAAAACCTTGTTATCAATCTACGATATGTATATACAAAGACTCAGCAAGTGCCAAAGGTTGAATATAGCTACTAGGACTGGTTAGTTTCAGGAATTATGACCACCCTAGAATTTTAGTAACACTGTGCGCTTTGGTTCACAACTTCACACCTAATCATCTGGAACAAACATGGTGCATTCAGTTAAAAGACACTAAAATTATGGACTAAGATCATCAAAAAGTCAAAATGGTCATCACTGATAACCGGATCGTATATTGTGACATGTAAAAAGCTTAAGTTTTCAGCACAAAGCTCACATATACAGCAGTAATTCCAAAAAAAAAAAAAAAAAAAGTTATTTAACTAATTAACAAAAGAAGAGTACCAATTGATGATAACCCGTGGATCAATCTAACAAAAGAAGAGTACCAATTGATATGTTTAGGGATAGCTCAGTACCTTAGTTTTCCAACACAAGGTTCAACTCCATTCGACTGCATATATCAAGAAGCTGCTCTTTTGTGTTCTCTAACTCAGCAATTTCAGCATCCCAGTTCTCGTCAAGCCACTCAATTGCCTCCTCAATCTTATGTTCTGTGTCTTCCAAGTCTTTTACGCTAAACCCCGGCAATCTAAGCCTCAATCGAACCTTGTAATCCTTCATTGCAGTTCTTAATTTGTATGCATAAGTTTCTAGAGCTCTATGTGCCCTCGCCTTTTTTACGTGTGCTTCATCCTCCAACTTATATCGTTCAGCATCCTCAATCATCTTCTCAATCTCTAGTGTCGACAAACTACCAGTATTAGTTATCTTGATCTTCTTGTTTACCCCAGTAGTTAATTCTCTGGCTGAAACATTTAGAATCCCATTGGCATCTATCTCAAAGCATTCGTTTATCTGGACTTCTCCCCAAGGAGCAGATGGCAGGCCAGACAACCTAAGTTTACCCAAAAAATAGTTCTCCGTACTTTTGGATCTCTCACCTTGATATATGCGAATATTCACAGAGGTTTGGTAGTCACTAGATGTGATGAAAAATTTTTTCCTTCTTGGTTGGTATTGGTGAATTTCTTGGAATCAAAACCTCCATAACATCTCCCTTACATCCAACACCAAGTGACAAAGGAGTTACATCAATTAACGTCAGACCCTTCACAGCTTCATCACCCATGTCACTTAAGTAAGCAGCTAGAACTCCTGCCCCATACGCAACAGCCTCATCTGGATTGATCTGTTGGCTAAGTGACTTCCCATTGAAGAACTCCTGCAATAATTCTTGTAACTTTAGAATCCTAATGGATCCTCCAACGAGAACCACTTCATCGATACTATCCTTACTCATATTTGCATCATTCAAACAATTTCTCACAGTCTCTATGCACTTCTCAAACAAATCCATGTTAACCTCCTCAAACTTGGCCCTAGTAAATTTTGCAGAAAAATCAATACTGTTACACAAGCAGTCAATATCAATAGTTGTCTGAATAGCGGTCGAAATAAACCTCTTGGCTCTCTCGCAATAAACCCTCAACCTACCCAAAGCTTTTACATTCTTACTAATGTCAACGTTATGTTTCCTGTTGAATTGTCGGACAAAGTGATTCACCATTCTGTTATCAAAATCTTCGCCTCCTAAATGTGTGTCGCCACCCGTAGCTTTGACCTCAATAAATCCCTTTTCAACAATGGTGAGAATAGAAACGTCAAAGGTGCCACCACCCAAGTCAAAAACCAATACATTCATCTTTCCATCAATACCAGCTCTCTTGTCAAGAGCATAAGCGATCGCAGCTGCTGTTGGTTCGTTAACCATGCGCAGAACCTCAAGCCCGGCAACCTTTGCAGCATCCTTTGTTGATTGTCGTTGAGAGTCCCTTATTTGCTTACAATATAAATTGAATTATAAAAGAAAGGAAGGGAATAAAGCTTTCTATTTTTGTTTTGATATGTAAGTGAAGTGAAAACAAAAGAAACCAAAATGAGCTACATTTATTCATAAGTCGTAAAAGGCTATAAATAGCCAAAGAAACCTACTGTACGTTACATAAAATCCCATGAAATCAGCAAAAGATCCACCCACTATTTGACCCACTAGTCTAACCCATCACTCCTAAAAATGTGTTTACCATTTCTCCATGTGCATACTGCTCACACTCCTTCCATGTAATTCGGTGAGTACATTTTACCAATTCATAGACTAAAACAAATAATTAAAACTATAGCTAATACTTAAATAATATACTAACTAAATTACTAAACTCAACTCATAACCGTGCACATTATATTATAACCGATTAAACGTTCCAACAGCATCACCAACCAAACGTTCAGTTTCGTTAAAGGCGACACATGATGGGGTGGTTCGGTTTCCTTGATCATTTGCTATGATCTCAATACGGTTATGGTGCCAAACAGCCACACAAGAATAAGTGGTTCCAAGGTCGATACCAATTGCTGGAACTTTACCTCTTGCTGACATTTTGGTGTCTGTTCTAGTTTTACCACAAAGTACACGAGGGTGGTTAGGATCTTCAATGCATTAATAATTAATTAGTTCAAGTCACATACAAGTACATTATTGAGTTCAACAAGTTAACAAATTATACTCCGATTCTACAAGTGTGAGGTACATACAGTTAAATCAAATATTGTAGCTCACTGATCACTTTATTGTGAGATCTAAGAAAATACACGCAACTACTAATCATCTAAATCAGATATTCATAATATTTTATTATCATGTATTCATGCAATCGCTAAAATCTTCGGGTAAAGTAAAACCCTGATTTATTAACTAACTTCTAAATGCTTAATCAGCAATAAAACGTGATCAAGCTGTAAGTAATCATACAGAGAAGTATTGTGTAAGTAGTTTTGTAGGAGTTGTGATCGTATAATTTTTCATCTGTTTGTATTGCTTATTAAGAAACGCAATAATTAAACTTAACTTTAAGTAGAAACATATAAGTCAACAATGGATAATAATATTAAATTCAAAGCGGGATATAATTAATTTAGGGGGATGATTCTCACACACACTTTTTTGATCCTCACACACCAATTGAGTATTATTAGAAGAGTAAAAGGTTAAAATAGGTGTGTGAGGATCAAAAAAGTGTGTGTGAGAATCATCCCCATTAATTTAATACGCCATAACCGAAACAATATAAAATAATGAGTGGATAGTAAAGAGAGATTCACCGGTGGAGGGCGGCGTTGCGGTGGAGCTCTAACAATTCCCGCTAAAATTACAAGAGGCGGCGTTATATACACGTGAATCGATTTTGGTGTGGGCTTTGAGCTTAATGGGCTGGGCTCTCAGTGGAAGAATCGGCCTAGGGGTGTTTTGAGCCGTACATATATGATACTCCCTCCGTGAATCGATTTTGGTGTGGGCTTTGAGCTTAATGGGCTGGGCTCTCAGTGGAAGAATCGGCCTAGGGGTGTTTTGAGCCGTACATATATGATACTCCTTCCGGTGGAGTGTCCACTTACTTTTTGCACACAGTTTTAGTAAATTCCACTAACTTCATTCTTCACCAATCAGAAATCTTATCTCTCCAGAATAACATCTTCTCATTGGTTGAAATACAAAGTGGACACTTGAAATGGAACATCCTAAAATAGAAATGTGGACACTTGTGGTGGGACGGAGTAGTATAATGCAATTTGCAAATTTGGTTGTTTATTGAGACATTCCCTTATAAAGGCCTAACCATGGCTTGCCGTTTTGTTTGCTTATTTTTTTTTTTAGTAAGATTGCCGTTTGCTACTGTTTCTAATCTTGGTCATAGTGGAAAAAATGAAAAAATTACGCCGTTGGTCACTAATGTTTACTCCAAATTTCATATTAACCACTAATGTTTTTTTTGAACATGGTTGATCATCCAAGTTTGTAAAAGTTTCATTGTTGATCACCCATTCAAAATACTGTCATAAAAAGCCCATTAGTTAGATCACATGTTTTACACGTGAGGGTATAATCGTCCAATCGCTTTTATTTTTTCTCTTATTAATACGTAGTTTGTCATCTGCCTCGTCAAGATCTAATTCCCCTTTCTCACGCACAGTATCTCACACATAGAACCCTAGTTCAATTCGTAACACCCCATCAAAATTTTAATGGCCGATTGTTGGTGTGGAGCACGAGCAGTAAAGGTTACAGCTTGGACCGACACAAATCCTGGTAGAAGGTTTTATTCGTGCCCCAACAAGGTATTTCCTAACCCTATTTTTGTTAAATCGTGCAATTGTACCCAAAACGAGCACTAATTGCTTTTATCTGTATTTTTTTTTTTTTTGCAGTTCTGTAATCGAAGCTTTATTGATTGGGCAGATCCTCCAATGGGTGATCGAGTTGTCGCCATAATATCCGGATTATTGAGGGCTAAGAACAGATTGGAAAAAGAAGTTAAGAAGATGAAGTTAATTATAATTGGGTTAATTATGATTTGTATTTTTTTTTGTTCAAGTTGTTTGTATGAAGCACTGTGAAGAAAAAAAAAATATTGTAGTGCAGTTTGTGGTGTTTGAACCATGTTGTATTGAAGAACCATGTTGTATGCTTTTAGTCAAGGTTGTATCAAGTATCTTATTGCAATGAAATGGCAGTTATTTGTTTTCTTATTGCATTGAAATGATCTGTTATTTGTTTTCTTATAATGATATGTTTATGTTAGTAGTCTGTTAAGGTTAGTATGCAGTTTGTAAAGTTAGTAGGCAGTCAAAATGGCCTTATAGTATGCAGTTTGTTAAAGTTAGTATGAAGTTTGTAACACATGTTCTTAACAGCAGGTATTAACATTGCATACATAACACCAAAATAAGACTAACATGTTTGTCAAAGTAGGTATGAAATTCAGTCAAAATGGGTATGAAATTCAGTCAAAATGGTCTTTCAATATGGTCAATAAAGTATGCAACTTGAATACAAACTCAAATAAAGATAAACATTACCATATATCATTACTTAAACTGATTGTTCACCAAAAAGTGTATGCAAAGCACAATCACCAAATAACAGACTTAAAGTGATTGTTCACCTTCATTGCATACATACATACCAAAAACATCAAAAAAAGACTTAAACTAATTGTTCACCATCATTGCATACATACATAACAGTACTTCAAAAAAAAAAAAAAAAAAAAAAAACTTCCACTTCCACTTCCATCAATCACTCCTTAGCTTTCTTCTTAGCACCACTTCCACTTGATTCTGACTTTCTTTTAGAACCACCAACAGTACCCTAGTTTGGGCATCTCCTTACATTATGCCCAAATCCTCTACACTTACCACATCTATTACTCTTACCTTTCTTAGACAATTTTCCACCTTGGTTCAAACTTTCATTCTCATCAAAACCCTTAATCCTGTTCTTTTTAGGTCGACCAGTGGTAGCAACTTTATTAGGTGGTAGGAGGGTGGTTGGTATTGTTGACTTTGGCCACTTGGAGCTTCCATTCAATGGATCAATTGTATAATTGTAAGTCTTTTTCCATGTGGATAACCAATGAACAGGATTGACCCATGATTCTAATGCACCAATTTTTTCTCCTTCATATTCCATTATGTTTAATACAGCAACTGCATGCATACAAGGCATGCCAGTGAGCTCCCATCTCCTACATGCACACACTTTGTGTTCCATGTCAACCACACATTGATCATTGTGTGGACCATTCACTTGGTATTTATGACTACCACTCTACAAGACAGTACATTTACCAGCATCTCTATTAATTTTTTCAAACACCTTAGTTGCAGTTGGAGTTAATGGACCTTCACAATTTGAAATTTTATTGATCACTGTCACTATTCTTTTCATCAGGTATTCTCTGACATACTCTAATGAAGTTATGATAGGTTTATCCCTTCCTTCAACTAGCCATCTGTTAAGTATTTCACACATGTTGTTTAGTAGCACATCAGTTACAGCCCTACCTGCAAAAAAAAAAAATTAATTAATTAAACCTGCAGACTGATTACTTTTAAACCTACAAATAGTAAAATACAAAAAAAAATTAAAAAATGTTGCAAAATACCTGTAAAGTGGCTTCTTGCCCAGCTATGTGGAGAAATGTCTACCAAGTACTTGTAACAACTATCATTAAACTCTTTCAACTCACTCATACACTTTTCAGACTCAGGAACTGTGGTTGCAGTTGCACACTTCCAAAGATGTTGTTTGTATGCTAGTCCATTCCACTTCTTCTTCTTCATATTTTCATGTAAATGCCTCAAGCAATATCTATGCTCAGCAGATGGGAACCGAGTTTCAATTGCTTTAATTAAACCCTGTCAAATATGATGAAATCAATAATTTTATCAAACTTTCATTATCTATGAAAGTAAAGTATGAATGAATATCGCATACCTTTTGTCTATCACTTATGAAAGTGAAGTTTGAACGAATGTCAAGACCTAAATCATCACCCAAACATTCTAAGAACCAGTCCCATGAGTTGAAATGTTCTTGTTCGACCAAAGCATAAGCAACCAGATATATGCCATTATTAGAATCTAAGGCAACAGCAGTTAGCAATTGACCTACAGCAGGTTGTTTCATGAATGCACCATCTAACCCAATTAAATCCCTTCCTAAAGCTTGGAAACCCTTCTTCAATGATCCCAAATAGATGTATACACGCTTAAAAACTCTAGTTGGTAACGCTGGGTCACACTGTTCAGTTTCAACTCTGGTAGTTGTACCAGGATTTGACCTCTTCAATTCTTCCAAGTAATCCCTCAATTTCCCATACTGATTTTGATAATCCCCTTGAATATCTACAAGTGCTTTTTTTTAATGCTCTATATGCTTTGCTTTTTGAGACATTCACATCAAATTTTGATTCGAGCTGATGTTTGACTGCTTTAGTTGGCATTGTGGGATTAGATGGTAGTTGTTCAACAAGTTGTGTAGCTAGGTAGTCGTAGGTACATTGTTTGATAAATCTAGATTCTCCACATTCATGTTCATCCTTTAAAGTTCTCACAATCCATGTTTCTGAATTTTCTTCTTTGGAGACATGTAAAACCCATGGACATTGAAATTTTCCCTTTTCTTTATTGGTATCACCTTTGTCTTTAACAACATCACTTACCAAAAATTCTCTACTTGAATGTGCCTTATCTTTATCATCTAACTTAACAGACCCGACATCACTAACCAACAATTTTTTCTTTGGCACTCCTAAACATTTACCCCTAATTCGTTTTTTGTCATTATGTGTTAAAACAAGCTGTCTCCTAGTCTCAACAGCATGAACCTTAAAGTACTCTGTAACATCAGCTTTGGAACCAAATTCTTGACCAAGTGAAAAACAAGTATTGCTAACCTGCTGTTGTTTTAGTTGTTTCTTAAGCTCTTTAATTTTCTTTTTTCTCAATCCATCAATATCATCATCATAATCTGACCCACTCTAGAAATCATCATTGTTACACACTTCTAAATTCACAAATTGTTGGTCATTTTGTATACTTACAATTTGTTTTGCAGTGCCCATGAACTCCACATCTGTATCAATGTTGAAATCAAATTCTTGCATATCCACATCAACATCTTCCATGTGCTTATCTTCCTCAAAAGTGTAATCATTATCATCACAATCAGTATCTTCGTCTACTAACTGAAGTCGTCCAACTGCAAAAAAAATACAATTTTAGGTTTAACGTTTTACATTCATTGATCTAAAATTCAAATATGGTAAAATCAGCTGTAGAAATTGACGGCTAAACAAATTATAATCTTACCTTCTGTTTGTGATATATCAGACTCTTGATAATCGTTGTCTTCATCTTCTCGATTCGCCATCAGATACGAGTTTGTTTAGGGTTTACTCAGTCGACTAAAAAAGAGTGGGTAGAAAAAGTGGCCAGCATAGGGTTTCAAACGTGGTAAAACAAAATTGAAAGCGATTGGACGATTATACCCTCACGTGTAAAACATGTGATCTAACTAACGGGCTTTTTATGACAGAATTTTGAATGGGTGATCAACAATGAAACTTTTACAAACTTGGGTGATCAGTCATATTCAAAACAAACATTAGTGGTTAATATGAAATTTGGAGTAAACATTAGTGACCAACGGCGTAATTTTTTCTGGAAAAAAGTGGGTACTTAGTGGGGCAGTGGTGAGATAGTTAAAATTAGGATAGAATTAGAATATTAAGTGTAATAATAATAATAATGGTGTATATACAGTTATATCGGTTAAATATAAAGTTAGTGTTAAATTACTTTATCAAAGTTAGGAAAATAGAGATTAGAAGAGATGATTTTACATACCTTTTGTCATAATCGTTTCTAAATGGATTATATCGTAATCGTTTCTAACTTTTTTCCAGTAATAATAATTCATAAAAAACTAAGCTTCAATTACATTTGCTTATTCTCATATACACGAGGCTAACTGGATTATATCGTAATCGTTCTAGCTTTTTTCCAGACCTATGATTTTTTTGTGAAAATATACGACAACAATATTTGGATGTCAACTTTTAATTCATCTTGTGATGGTTTGCCAATATGTAACTTTAGCCGGAAAATAATATGTATCATAATCATAATTACTTGTGTCTCTTTATTGTTGTGGTATGTAGCTAGAACGAAACAAGTTGCGAGAACAAAGAAATCAAGATCGTAAACCAAGATTCAAATGGAGATTTTGTTTGGGTGGAAACAGAAATTCTGATCTCAAAGGGATTGCGTTGATCTAAGTTTTTGGTTCCGAATTTTGAGCCTAGTTTTGATGTTGGATTTGGTTTTCATTATGTAGGCTTCCTAAATTATTAAATTCTATTGTATTCTAACCCGGGAGCGTAAAAATATTGAGAATAACTCTATAATTTGCCGTAGACTAAATCGTTTACACCGATTGGATATAACTACCGAATTCGTTTGTGTTGATTTATTTTTCCGAGTTTATTTTATACATTTGTTGATTGTTGGTGCTTGATTTGGCGAAATCACTTGCGATGTTCGGATCCATAATTCCTTACATTTTAAACTACATTTTCGATTAGAGTTGTAGATTCAAGTATCGTGCATAGGAATGTAAAACCATGGAAGACAATTCTTAACAGTAATATCCTTCTTTGGCATATAATGTAACTGACCGATTAATAAATTTAAAGACGGTACATTTCAGGACAGCCAAATAAGTGTATTTTCACATGTGATAACCTTACTTTTTCAACACAAGATTCAACTTCATTCTTCTGCATATATCAAGAAGCTCCACTTCTATGTCCTTTAACTCAGCAATTTCAGCATCCGAGTTCTCATCAAGCCACTCAATCACCTCCTCAATCTTATGTTGTGTATCTTCCAAGTCTTTCACACTAATCCCCGTCCGTCTAAGCCTCAATCGAACCTTGTAATCCTTTATTTTGGTTCTTAATTTATAAACGTATGTTTCTAGAGCTTCATGTGCCTTCACCTTCTTTACGTGAGCTTCATCCTCAAATTTATATCGTTCAGCATCTTCAATCATCTTCTCAATCTCTACTGTTGACAGACTACCATTATTAGTTATCTTGATTGCCTTGTTTATCCCAGTTGTTATTTCTCTGGCCGAAACATTCAAAATCCCATTGGCATCTATCTCAAAGCATACCTTAATCTTGACTTCCCCCTCAAGAGCAGATGGCAGACCAGACAGCCTAATTTCTCCCAAAAAATAGTTCTCCCTACTTATGGATCTCTCACCTTGATACACACAAATATCCACCGAAGTTTGGTGGTCGCGAGCTGTGGTGAAATTATTTTCCTTCTTGGTTGGAATTGGTGAATTTCTTGGAATCAAAACAACCATAACATCTCCCTTACATTCAACACCAAGTGACAAAGGTGTGACATCAATTAACGTCAGATCCTTCACATCTTCATCACCCATGTTACTTAAGTTTGCAGCTAGAACTCCAGCCCCATACGCAACAGCCTCGTCAGGATTGATCCGTTGGCAAAGTGACTTCCCATTGAAAAAGCCCTGCAACAATCCTTGTACCTTTGGAATCCTGATGGACCCCCCAACAAGAACCACTTCATCGATGCTATCCTTACTCATATTTGCATCATTCAAACAATTTCTCAATGTCTCGATACACTTCTCAAACAAATCCAAGTTAAGTTCATCAAACTTGGCCCTTGTAAAATTTGCTGAAAAATCAATAGTGTTACACAAGCAATCAATATCAATGTTTGTCTGAATAGCGGTCGAAATAATACTCTTTGCTCTCTCACAATGAACCCTTAACCTACCCAAAGCTTTTACATTCTTACTAATGTCAATGTTATGTTTCCTCTTGAATTGTCTGACAAAATGATTCACCATTCTGTTATCAAAATCTTCACCTCCCAAATGTGTATCGCCAGCCGTAGCTTTAACCTCAATAACTCCCTTTTTATCAATACTAAGAATAGAAACGTCAAAGGTGCCACCACCCAAGTCAAAAACCAATACATTCATCTTGCCATCAATACCAGCTCTCTTGTCAAGAGCATAAGCAATAGCAGCAGCTGTAGGTTCATTAACGATGCGCAGAACATCGAGCCCGGCGACCTTTGCAGCATCCTTCGTTGATTGCCGTTGAGAGTCATTGAAATAGGCAGGAACAGTTACAACTGCCTTTTCAACTGTTGACCCAAGAAATGTCTCAGCAACCGATTTCATCTTTACTAATACCATCGAAGATATCTCTTCAGCAGCAAACTCCTTCTTTTCGCCTTTGTAAGTGACTACAATTTTTGGTTTGTCATCTACCCCAGCCACCACTTGAAAAGGCCACGTCTTCATGTCTTCTCTAACAGTTTCATCACTTGCCCTTCTTCCAATTAAGCGCTTAACATCTGTAAATGTAACAAAGCAAAACAAGTGTTTGTTTAAATGTACACAGAAATGACAAAAGCTCATTATAGTAATACTCATAAAGAACAAAAAGTAACTAACCGAAGATGGTGTTGGTGGGGTTATATGCAGCCTGATTCTTGGCAGCATCACCGACCAAACGTTCGGTTTCATTGAAGGCGACACATGAGGGGGTGGTTCGGTTACCTTGATCATTTGCTATGATCTCAATACGGTTATGGTGCCAAACAGCCACACAAGAATAAGTGGTTCCAAGGTCAATACCAACTGCTGGAACTTTACCTGTAGCTGACATTTTTCAAGTAAAAAATATATTCTAGTCTAGTTGAAAAAGAAAAGATTATGCACAAGCTTAGCCCATACCAGCGTACTTATATTTAAATGCCATTAGATGTACCGCTCAAAGGTTGCAACTGTTGCTATCTGGTAACTGTTGTTTGGTGTCTGTTCAAGTTCTACCATAAATACACAGGAATTTAAGATTTCCAATGCATTAATTAAGTCAAATCACATACATTACAGAATTCAATTCAACAACTTCAAAGTTATACTTCAATTAAGTTATGTACTTCAAAGTTATATACAAGTGTCGGGTACTTAATAAAACTAAGACCATTTTTAACGCGGCGTCAGAGGGGTCCCGTCAGACGCGCTGGCAGTGGGTGACGCCCCTAGTGGGGCGTTACGGCTGACGTGGGACGTCAGTCAACTTTCTCACGGAAAAAAAAGGCGTCAGGGTTTCTGATTGGTCCACGTATTTTGATGATTTTAATTTTGTTTATTTTTTTTATTTAAATTATTTTTATTCTTTTCTATATAAACACATCAAAACCCATCATTTTTAACCCACCAAACTCAATATTTTCTCTCATTTTAACACTTTCATTCAAATATTTTTTTTTTTGTTTTTGTTTTTTTTTATTTATTTAAATTATTTATTTTCTTTTATATATAAACCATCAAAACCTATCATTTTTAACACATCAAACTCAATTTTTTCTCTTATTTTAACACTTTCATTCAAATGATTTTTGTTTTGTTTTTTTTATTTGAATTATTTATATTCTTTTCTATATAAACCCATCAAAACCTATCATTTTTAACACATCAAACTCAATAATTTATGTAAAGGTTGAATTTTATGTAATGGTTAAAATTTATGTAATGGTTAATTTTTATATGTTTTTTAATTATATGTAATATAATTTGTATGCATAATAAAATAAAAAAGAAAAAGAAAAAATAAAACTGGTGGGACCTATTTGACACTGGAGGGGCGTCAGGATTATTTTGGTGTCAGAGGGTGACACTGCCACGTCAGAGGCAGATTGCACTTTTTGGCCAAAAAGTGAACAATCTGCCTGTGACGTCACAGGCAGGGTTAAAAATGGTTTAAGGCTGTACATTGAAATGAAAATACTCCCAAAAGGGTGATCCATCCCAAAATAAAAAGGTTTTATTGTCAGAGGGTTTTTAATTCTTCAATTAAGTAATCATTAACATCGTCATCCACCTCACTAACAAGCTACTGACACGCTAACATACGGAGTACTACTTATTATTTACCAGGTGACGCAGAGTGGTTTACTGTGAATTTATTTAGGGCAAAAGTAATTCGCTCAAGCAAATATGTTCAAAAGCAGATAAAACTAATAACCATCCAGCCGATCCGTTGAAGAGGCCAAAATTTGAGCGGGTTATCTAGGCCTCCCATAAGAAGATAGGCCGCCATATTCATTCTGCACAAATCCGACTCAATCAAGGGAACAGTTTATGCATGAAGAAGTCAAGTTGAGATTACCACTTTCAAACAGACCATCATAACAATGAGATGAAAACACATATCATAAAAGCAACATAAGCAAAAAGAGGTGAAAGAGCAATAAATATATTCCAATAATCAAAAATACAACCTCAAAAATACCAGTCGCCCATAAAACTAAAGAAATTGTGTAACAAAATATTCTATAAAACGAGAAATACTCAAAGAATGTTTCTAATATCTCTTAGCAAACCCACCCGCACCACCGCCCCTGCCAAAAGAAGGAACAGACGCCACAGCCTGTGGCTCAACAGAAGCCTTAACGACCCCAGGAAGATCACCCATGCCAAGAGCAGTAAGCATTTCAATAGTTTCCTTATCGACCTCGATCAAATCAGTCCTGATAGCTGACTCATCAGGCACAAAGTCCATTCGACGCTCTCTTTCTTCCTCTTGAAGCTTCAACGAAATACCCCTAACCGGTCCTTTCTGAATACGCTTCATAAGATGAGTAGAGAAACCTGCAATCTTGTTCCTCAAACGTTTGGATGGAATGATGGCAACTTCCTCCAAAATCTTCTTGTTTGTGTGAAAGTCCAGTGTCATCTTTCCATAGTACCTCTCGATTACCACCCTTGACGATTTCTTAACGGTCTTGGTACGAACACGCCCCATTCTTTAGCCCCAACTAGTCGTTTATCCCAATCTATAATTAATCAAGTAAACAAAATATCATTACACATGTTTATAAATAGACATCAACAAGTACATAGAGGTGTTTTCGAAACGCATCGAACAAACGTTAATCAAGGATTAGCTATACGATAACACATTACAAGTATGTACGGTTGAAACGATAGACAAAGATTAGACTGATTTCTTATAAAAAGTCAAGATAAAAAATCATACAGTAACATAAACAATCGTAATGAAGGGAAAACGAGACCAGCAATCGATCAAATCCAGTAGCATATTTATAAGTTATTTATGTAAAATTCAAAAGTAGAATATACGACTGAGAAGGTAATGAGCGGTAGGGATTGACAGAGAACGATATACCTTAGGTGGTTGTTCCGGCGAATAGTGGCGACGGCGCAGACTATCAGTATAACGTTATTGAAATGAAACCCTAAATTATGAATTGTATTTGTATGAGAAGGGCAAACTCGGCTTTTTAGCCTCTGTTAACTTAGGTTTTCATAATCTATCTACTAGCTTAATGCCCGCAAATTCGCCAGACTTTTTTATAGGACTAATCAAGAATAAATTTAAAAATTCATAAATTGATATTTTATATTATTTGAATAGTTTGCCAGTAATAGAAACAAATCATAGAATAACGTTGTATATATAATAAAAGCTAAAAGTTACAAAGGGGTGAGACGTTTTTAGTGTACGTCCCAAACACGTACAATGAAGATCACTAAAATGACTAACATCAAACCAAACTTAATACAAATATTAAAAAAGATAAAAATACAAAAGCATTTCATATTTCCATGTCATCCCTTATGCTCTACAAAGGCTCAAATTCAATAACCAAACCCACTTCAAATTCAAATAATCATTCAGCCATATCTCATTAAATACATTCTCAATAATCAACCCATTATTTTAATTTATTTGAATGTGTCTTATTAGGTTTTATGAGATGATTTTCCCTTTTCAGGCTTAGTAGAATTATGTATCATTCTATCCTCAAACCTCAAGTTACACATGACTCTCATAACTACTTAAGATGAAAATCTGGCTCAAGTTAACCAAGTCGAAGTTTATTGGTGCCACTTTGTTATTGAACAATAATTATATGATCAATGTTGGAAATTTGATGTTTGGGACTGATCAAACCAAATATTAGAAACCCAAGGGATTGATCATTTTGATGATTGCAAAAATATGTTAAGGTGTTAACATAAAATGAAAATACAATAACACAAATAGTTTCACACTTATAGGTTTGAGGATAGATTAGTTGAATAAATACCTGAAAATCGCACTCGCTTTGGCTGTCGTGTCTGCTTTGTCAGCCTCATAACTTCAGGTATTGTTCCATCCATGTCAATCACAATAACATTAGAAGTATAACATGTCTTTGCAATATCTCACTACCTTTGCTTCGTGTGTAATACCAGCAGCTATTAGGTCTTCACATTGATTTCTTTTGGCATTGTATAACCATACCTCAATCCATCTGCATACATACCTTAAATACATTGTAATTTAACATAACCAAATAGAACCAATGACAAAACATAACAAATTAACTGTATAGCTTAAATAAAATAAAACAATGTAAACATGACAATATAAATTACTCTGAATGACAGTAACAAAGTTAGTTTCAATTAGTTTACTGCGTACCTTTTCTATCTCAACACTACATTTGACGCCAACTGTTTTGGCCATCTTATTAGCTAGATAATTCAAAGCTCTTTTGAATATATTTGTTCCTACCAAAAGTATTACGGCTACAATTCCTGCTCGCCACCTCCTTCCCAGTTCCATTATTTGAAATTGCAATTTCAGAACATAATTCAACAATTTTTTCTTACCATTAACCAACTGTGATGACCCAGAAATTTCGACTAAATTTAAACTTAATCTTTGTATGATTAACATTTCCGACACGATAAGCAAAGTCTGTAAAACTGAATCTCAAAATTTTTGAACTACTTTTATATATTTAAATACCCTTCGATTGTTTTCGACGATTCGCGAACAATTATATGTAAATAGATACATATATACTATAACTTGAAAAGGTAACAATGTTTTAATTGCATGATACCGTACATTAAACTTATTGGTTTATATATCTAATTGAATATATGTGATTTAAAGTTATTTAGTAAACGATAGTAACATTCGTTTATTGATTCAATTGATATTCAGATAAGTTAACTAAAGCGTTTAAGATGAACCAGTAAAACACTAATTTGCTACATTATTTTCAAATTGCTACAGTACCCAGAATGCTACAGTGTTTTCGAAAATCACTATTTGCTACAGTGAAATTGACTTTGCTACCGTGAATTGCTACAGTAAAAATTAACCTTGCTACAGTAACTTTGCTACAGTAAACACTATTTTAAAATGTATTTTAACAAATAACGAGACGATGATTGATAGAAGTAAATGACCAAAACATTCGAAAGTTTAAGATATACTATGAGTGGTATAGTTTATGGATAATTTAAGGCTATATTTTGACAAAGGTACGTGACACGAAACGTAAAATGCAAGTTTTCTAAATGTACGAAAGGACATTCGAAAAACCGGAACCGGGACATAAGTCAAGTGACGACGTACGACTTATCGGAACAAAAATTACAAGTCAACTATGCATGTGAATTTAATATAATTTATAATTAATTATTTAAATTAAATATATTATATATTTTATATTAATATAAAATCATGTCGACAAGCTAATTGACAAAAGGTTCTGAGCTGGAAATCTTAGCCATGCGATCGCATGGCTATCCAGTACAAACCCCATGTGATCGCATGGGGTGTAAAAATGGGTCAGGTGCTATAAATTCTCGAGTTTTGGCCAGTTAATCACACACACATACACAAATATACATATTACTCCGTATTTATTTTATTTATTATTATTATTATTATTATTATTATTATTAATAAGATTATTATTAATCTTATTATTTTTATTATTAGTATTATTATTTTTGCGATACAAAAATAATAATGTACATAAAATATTACGACGGAGTGCTGTCCAAGTAATTTTCAAAACAAGTTTCCGAGCGAGCTAGAGCTAAGGAAAATATGGGTTATTGCCAAGGAAATTATGGGTAATGTTCGAGGGTATTTTTGTGAATCAAACCTCGTGTTTATCATCTCCGATGCGTCTACGTGCTTTCCTACAATATTGTATATCAATATTAAACAGTGAGTTTCATTTGCTCCCTTTTTACTCATTACATTTTTGGGCTGAGAATACATGCAAATACTTTATTAACTGTTTTACTATATTTATATGCGTGAGTTTCATTTGCTCCCTTTTTAAATGCTTTTGCAATATATATTTTTGGGCTGAGAATACATGCACTTTATTTTAAACGCAATGGATACAAGTACATACTAAATTCTACACTGAGTTTGAACCGAAAATCCCTTAGCTTTGGTAACTGTTAACTGCCAGTTATAAGAACTGGTGGGCGCGAGTAGTAGTATATGGATCCATAGGGCTTGATATCCCCGTCCGAGCTAGAGCACTAGCCTTTTAACGGACGTATGCTATTTGAGAAGCGTACACGTTGGTTTGCGTGTATTATTAAGATGATTATATAAAGGGTATAAATTATATACGTTAAGTTTAGTTACCAGGGTGCTCAATTTTGTAGAATATTTTGATAAACGTTTCTGGATGAAACAACTAAAATCTTGTGGTCCACCTTTTATTTAAAACATATTGATAAACATTTTGAATGATACAACTGGACTTTTGTAATCCACATTGATATACGGATTATGTGTAATATTAAAACTATGAACTCACCAACCTTTGTGTTGACACTTGTTAGCATGTTTATTCTCAGGTTTCCTAGAAGTCTTCCGCTGTTTGCTTAGATGTTAGACAAGCTATGTACATGGAGTCTTACATGACATATTTTTCAAGGAAACATTGCATTCACCAAATCATCACCATGTATCTTATTTTGACTGCATTGTCAACGGAAGTACTGTTGTAAACTATTATTTATGGTGATTGTCTATATGTAAAAATCATCAGATGTCGCAAACCTTTGATTTAAATATTCATTTATGGTGTGCCTTTTCAAAAGAATGCAATGTTTACAAAACGTATCATATAGAGGTCAAATACCTCGCAATGAAATCAATGAATGACGTTGTAAGACCCAAATATTTATTGTACATAATGTATTTATGGTGTACGATGCGTGTATGAAGTTTACGTGTTGCTTGCTCGAACGCCGAAGGAAACTGGACGTTGTCTGAAGTGACAAGGTGTGTACGTATCCTTTCAACCCCAAATAAAGTTTGTGTTGATATTCCAAAGCCTTACCATTGGAAAGGAAATCTTATCACGTTTCCAACGATATTTGATTCATCGAAAACGGAGTTACGGTCGAAAAGTTATGGCCAAAACAAGTTGCTGAAACCTGTTTTGGGCTCGACCACAATTTCCAGTTATTTGGAGCGGCGCTCCACCTTCTGGCGCGGCGCGCCGATTGCTGCAGAGGCAATTTTCAGCCTTTTTAAAAGGTTTAAATGAGGGGTACTTTGGTCTTTTCAATTAGGGTCGGTTTGGGGTCATCAAGACTGACCTAGAACTCCATGGGAGCTCATTTCTCACCCACACAAACACTCCCATCCTCAAACCCTAGAGAGAGATTGAGTTCTAGTGAGAGAGAACTCCATTTGGAGAAGAAGGAGGTTGTTTCGGGTCAAACCTCAAGCATTAAAGTTGTTCTACTCGTCAACGGCATCATTTTGGCGGTATTGGTAAGTTCTAACTCCGAATTTCATTGTTGATTTTGCTATTCAAAGTTAGGGTTTGAACTTGATTTGTTGATAAACCCATTTAGACTCTTGAAGTGGGTTTAGTGATGCTAGTAATCAGGTTTATTGTTAGTGTTGGTGGATTTTCGGTTGGTGAACAAATTGGCCTTGATTAGGACTTGTAATTGGGTTTAATCACTAGGTTTAGTGATTATGGAAGTGTTGGAACACTTTTAGGTGTGTTGGTTGACTAATTTTGACTTTGGGTCAAAATTAGGGTTTGGTGATGATTATGACCCAATTGTCGAATTAATAAGGTTTATAAACTTAAAATGGATTAGGTTGAAGCATAGAACCGAGTTAAATATGTTTTGGTGTCAAAACTTGCTAATGGCGTGATATTGACTTCTTATGGGTCAAATTAGGGTTTAAGTGCCATTTTGGGCAAGATAGGTGTTTAACACCTATGATTGGGTCTAATTGGCGTATTAGGACCATTCTCACTTGTGTTAGTGATTATTGGTTAGTTTGGGAACGGTTTGCGCTTGGAAGTGCATTTGGGTCGAAATTGCACTAGTTGTCAATTTGGGTTGATTTGTAAATCCACCCTAATTGTGTTGTTGTGTTTGTGATAATGGAATAGTTACATTCCATCGGTGTGTTGCGGATTATTCAGTGGCATTTCTTCAAGGCGAAAAGGTGAGTGGAATATTTATACATGTATGTATGTGGTTTATTTACTCGTACGCGATGTGGGCCTTTGGTGCCACATCGTGAGTAGTGGGCATTATGTCACAAGACGGTGACATATTTATTGGTATGATGGGATGGGAAATACAAGTCGGTAGTGTCTCGACAGGTTATTCACAAGTCGGTGATACCTCATAGTGGTTCACGGGGCGGTGACCCTTAGTAGTTAGTTGGTGTTTCACAAGTCGGTGTCACGATAAGTCAGGGAAGTGATTCACAAGTCGGTGGTACCCTTGGGTGATTCACAAGTCGGTGACCCCCTATAGTGTTCACAAGTCGGTGACACTTAGTGGCGCTTCACAAGTCGGTGATGTCACATGGCGTTCAAAAGTCGGTGACCCATATGTATTGATGGGGGTTCACAAGTCGGTGATACCCTTGGGTGATTCACAAGTCGGTGACACCCTATAGTGTTCACAAGTCGGTGACACTTAGTGGCGCTTCACAAGTCGGTGATGTCACATGGCGTTCACAAGTCGGTGACCCATAGATATTGGTGGGTAGTTCACAAGTCGGTGACACCCTTTGATGAGTCACAAGTCGGTGACAACATATGAGTGAGACTCGACGTTATTGGTCGTCTACAAGTCGGTAGTGCCATAGCGGGGAACGGTTTGTTATATTTATGCATTATTGTGATTTAGTATATTATTGTGGGGATTTATATACTAACGTTGTTGCTAGTCGTATGTTTGGTGTTGCTAGCTCGTTTATGCATTTTGTTTGCATGGTATTGTAAGTGGATGCGTGTAGGTAAATTACATATGTATATGTATAAGTATTGCATTCACTAAGCGTTAGCTTACCCTCTCGTTGTTGACTTTTTTATAGATTGCATGGATGCGGAGGCTCGGGTAAGCGGGGACTAGTGGACTTGCGTAGTTGCTTTAGAAGGCTTGCTTTTGGATTGATTAGGATTGGGTAGTGTATCCCCAATCACCATGCTCGGCCTTTATTTTGTATTACAAATCATGTGGTTGAAAACTTGTATTTTCGTACGAAAGTCGTAAAACGGCCGATGTGGGCCCGGTCTTCGTAAAACTAATTTTATTAATGGAATGTGTTAGTTCTACATATATTAATGTATGGTTAAAAGCGTTTTGTCTAAATACGTCGGGAAGTGGTCAAACATTTTAGCATTTCATGACTTTTTGGACAGGCCACTTTGGCGCGCCGCGCAAGGTTATGGCGCGCCGCGCCACCTGCTGAACAAAGAAATTTTTTTTATGTTGGTAAATTTCACGTGGTCGATTGTATATCGGGTTGGGTTGTTACAAGTGGTATCAGAGCATGGTCTAAGGGATTTAGGTGACTTGAGATAGGTGCCTAGACTTAGACTTTTGTGTGTGCTAAATTTTGTGCGGGACTTGTAGGATTACGGGTCGGAATAGGTTATAGTTAGTGCCTTGTTTGTAGGTGGACTAACGTTTATATTAGTAATGCGGATATTATTAATATATTAATTGTGTTGTGATAAAAAATTCTCGCGTATGTGCATATCACGTAGAATTTTGTTTGTGTGCATATATCATCGAGCGAGGCGGTCGTTGTACTAACGAGTCGATACGGCGTGTATACATAATAAGGACTTGCAAACCTTATTACGGGTACAAATCGTGTCTAGTAAGTGATGTACGACGAGTGTTTAGCAAGATGGGGTGGTATTGTGTGTGTGCTTTATACGTTCGTGATCTAATCGCTTTGCATTCCTTAGAATGGCGACGGGAAATGGGATCGAGACGAACGACGCTGAGTTTAATGCTATAGTTACACATATGTTAGGCGATTGTAGTAGTATTCGGATGTTAGAACGTGTTCGCTTTCGTGTTGAAGTTGATGATCCATGAGGTTCGTCGGGTGGATGAAACCCCTGAGATCAAGTGTTTGATCTAGATGAATGTTGGTAATGGAGTCTACGGGATGCAACGTTAGGTGCCTCTTTCATAACTACTAGCGTGGTATTCGACTCTGATGGTGTTACGGTTACATTGAGCATAGGGTACCGGCAATAAAACCCTTAGGTGTTTGAGTGGCGGTGTGGAAGTTACAAGCGATAGCAACTCGATGATTATTAGAGTAATACCCGTACGGTTCGGTAAGTGCTTCGGATGAAGTAGCAAAGGATAATCCGAAATCCTTCGTATGCTCAAGGTTGGAGCAAGGTTTGTTGACGTGCGTATTAAGAGATGCAAGACGGGTGAACCTCGTCTTTCTTTTAGGAGTTATGATAATAAGATTGGCGCATTAGTTTTCGGATTAGTGGTCACTCTTTCCGTGAGAGTGAGCATGTGTTTATCGTCGGGAGCTATTGTTGGAGACGAATTCGTGAGAATTCGAGGACTATGACCAATGAGGATATTGGTTGTGTATGTTGATGAGTGGCCATTCCATGGGATGCCATTATTTCGACGATGTGTTTACGGAACGGAGTTCTAGGTGGGGGAGTTTATACTCTCGCACGAAGATATTCTAGTGTGATGTAGTGACTAGCTAGGTCGAGTTAGTCCATTGCAGTTTGACTAACCGAGTCGGGTTAATTAATTAGATGTTAGGTGTTGACCGAGGCGGGTTAACCAAGTGAGTTTGACTAACCAGGTCGGGTTAATCAATTAGATGATAGGCATTGACCGAGTCGGGTTGACCTAAGGTATTTGACTAACCGAGTCGGGTTAATCAATTTGATGTTAGGTATTGACCCAATGCGTTTGACTAACCAAGTTAGGTTAATCATTTGTCGTTAGAGGTTTGACCGAGGCGGGTTAACCAAGCGAGTTTGACTAACCGAGTCGGGTTAATCAATTAGATGTTAGGTGTTGACCGAGGCGGGTTAACCAAGTGAGTTTGACTAACCGGGTCGGGTTAATCAATTAGATGATAGGCATTGACCGAGTCGGGTTAACCTAAGGTATTTGACTAACCGAGTCGGGTTAATCAATTTGATGTTAGGTATTGACCCAATGCGTTTGACTAACCAAGTTGGGTTAATCATTTGTCGTTAGAGGTTTGACCGAGGCGGGTTAACCAAGCGAGTTTGACTAACCGAGTTGGGTTAATCAATTAGATGTTAGGTGTTGACCGAGGCGGGTTAACCAAGTGAGTTTGACTAACCGGGTCGGGTTAATCAATTAGATGATAGGCATTGACCGAGTCGGGTTAATCAATTAGATGATAGGCATTGACCGAGTCGGGTTGACCTAGGGTATTTGACTAACCGAGTCGGGTTAATCAATTTGATGTTAGGTATTGACCGAATGCGTTTGACTAACCAAGTTGGGTTAATCATTTATCGTTAGAGGTTTGACCGAGGCGGGTTAACCAAGTGAGTTTGACTAACCGGGTTGGGTTAATCAATTAGATGTTAGGTGTTGACCGAGTCGGGTTGACCAAGTAAGTTTGACTTAACCAAGTCGGGTTAATCAATTAGGTTATAGGTGTTGATCGAGGCTGGTTGACCAAGTGTGTTTAACTAACGAGTTCGGGATAATTGTTTTGTTGTGGAGGCTTAACCAAGTCGGGTGTAACCATGAGGTGATTAGAGGGTTACTTGTATTGTTCTCCATAATGGTTAGCGTAGAAATGGTATGCTGTTCGAGAGGCGTTTACGTTGACCAAGTATGTGTGCAAGAAGAGTCACGGATGTTGACTATCTTTGATGTGTGTAGTTTTCGGCCAGTCTTCATGATTGTTGGATGTGTGACCTATTGGTGGTTTTATACGCAGAGAGTGGGGTCGTGAGGACCACGTCGTGGGATTAGTGAGGCGATAGTCGTGTTTCGCTCACGTGTTGTTACGGGTGTGACAATAGTCGATTTTGGACACCTTAGGATTAGCGTTGCCATAGTCGTTTTGGGTGCTTTTGGTTTTAGTCGTTGCTTATGATGTTAGGATAGTGGCGTATTGGTTGTATTGCGCACTACAAAGGATGTTTAGTGGTAAGAGTAATCCGTGAGGATTCATGTGGTTCGATCTTCAACGTTCGGATTGTTGACTTTAGGTTGAGACTTGGTCACTTTTAGCGTTGTCCGTGGTAAAGGTACGCTAAGGAATTTATATCTCGGTACGAGGTTGGTTGAGTTTTTCCTTATATGGGAAATTGAGCAGGTTTTAGTGCTCGGATTGTGGTTTTGATAAATCACGGTTGACGATTTTAGTTGTTAAAAGTGATCCATTGGGAAGAATTGTCTAGGAAAGTTCGTATTGGGACTTGAGTGAGGATAGTTGAGTAGGTCCGGATTGGTTAAGTGGAGAAGATCACGAGGACATGATCGAGTTTAAGTGGGGGAGAGTTGTAAGACCCAAATATTTATTGTACATAATGTATTTATGGTGTACGATGCGTGTATGAAGTTTACGTGTTGCTTGCTCGAACGCCGAAGGAAACTGGACGTTGTCTGAAGTGACAAGGTGTGTACGTATCCTTTCAACCCCAAATAAAGTTTGTGTTGATATTCCAAAGCCTTACCATTGGAAAGGAAATCTTATCACGTTTCCAACGATATTTGATTCATCGAAAACGGAGTTACGGTCGAAAAGTTATGGCCAAAACAAGTTGCTGAAACCTGTTTTGGGCTCGACCACAATTTCCAGTTATTTGGAGCGGCGCTCCACCTTCTGGCGCGGCGCGCCGATTGCTGCAGAGGCAATTTTCAGCCTTTTTAAAAGGTTTAAATGAGGGGTACTTTGGTCTTTTCAATTAGGGTCGGTTTGGGGTCATCAAGACTGACCTAGAACTCCATGGGAGCTCATTTCTCACCCACACAAACACTCCCATCCTCAAACCCTAGAGAGAGATTGAGTTCTAGTGAGAGAGAACTCCATTTGGAGAAGAAGGAGGTTGTTTCGGGTCAAACCTCAAGCATTAAAGTTGTTCTACTCGTCAACGGCATCATTTTGGCGGTATTGGTAAGTTCTAACTCCGAATTTCATTGTTGATTTTGCTATTCAAAGTAAGGGTTTGAACTTGATTTGTTGATAAACCCATTTAGACTCATGAAGTGGGTTTAGTGATGCTAGTAATCGGGTTTATTGTTAGTGTTGGTGGATTTTGGGTTGGTGAACAAATTGGCCTTGATTAGGACTTGTAATTGGGTTTAATCACTAGGTTTAGTGATTATGGAAGTGTTGGAACACTTTTAGGTGTGTTGGTTGACTAATTTTGACTTTGGGTCAAAATTAGGGTTTGGTGATGATTATGACCCAATTGTCGAATTAATAAGGTTTATAAACTTAAAATGGATTAGGTTGAAGCATAGAACCGAGTTAAATATGTTTTGGTGTCAAAACTTGCTAATGGCGTGATATTGACTTCTTATGGGTCAAATTAGGGTTTAAGTGCCATTTTGGGCAAGATAGGTGTTTAACACCTATGATTGGGTCTAATTGGCGTATTAGGACCATTCTCACTTGTGTTAGTGATTATTGGTTAGTTTGGGAACGGTTTGCGCTTGGAAGTGCATTTGGGTCGAAATTGCACTAGTTGTCAATTTGGGTTGATTTGTAAATCCACCCTAATTGTGTTGTTGTGTTTGTGATAATGGAATAGGTACATTCCATCGGTGTGTTGCGGATTATTCAGTGGCATTTCTTCAAGGCGAAAAGGTGAGTGGAATATTTATACATGTATGTATGTGGTTTATTTACTCGTACGCGATGTGGGCCTTTGGTGCCACATCGTGAGTAGTGGGCATTATGTCACAAGACGGTGACATATTTGTTGGTATGATGGGATGGGAACTACAAGTCGGTAGTGTCTCGACAGGTTATTCACAAGTCGGTGATACCTCATAGTGGTTCACGGGGCGGTGACCCTTAGTAGTTAGTTGGTGTTTCACAAGTAGGTGTCACGATAAGTCAGGGAAGTGATTCACAAGTCGGTGGTACCCTTGGGTGATTCACAAGTCGGTGACACCCTATAGTGTTCACAAGTCGGTGACACTTAGTGGCGCTTCACAAGTCAGTGATGTCACATGGCGTTCAAAAGTCGGTGACCCATATGTATTGATGGGGGTTCACAAGTCGGTGATACCCTTGGGTGATTCACAAGTCGGTGACACCCTATAGTGTTCACAAGTCGGTGACACTTAGTGGCGCTTCACAAGTCGGTGATGTCACATGGCGTTCACAAGTCGGTGACCCATAGATATTGGTGGGTAGTTCACAAGTCGGTGACACCCTTTGATGAGTCACAAGTCGGTGACAACATACGAGTGAGACTCGACGTTATTGGTCGTCTACAAGTCGGTAGTGCCATAGCGGGGAACGGTTTGTTATATTTATGCATTATTGTGATTTAGTATATTATTGTGGCGATTTATATACTAACGTTGTTGCTAGTCGTATGTTTGGTGTTGCTAGCTCGTTTATGCATTTTGTTTGCATGGTATTGTAAGTGGATGCGTGTAGGTAAATTACATATGTATATGTATAAGTATTGCATTCACTAAGCGTTAGCTTACCCTCTCGTTGTTGACTTTTTTATAGATTGCATGGATGCGGAGGCTCGGGTAAGCGGGGACTAGTGGACTTGCGTAGTTGCTTTAGAAGGCTTGCTTTTGGATTGATTAGGATTGGGTAGCGTATCCCCAATCGCCATGCTCGGCCTTTATTTTGTATTACAAATCATGTGGTTGAAAACTTGTATTTTCGTACGAAAGTCGTAAAATAGCCGATGTGGGCCCGGTCTTCGTAAAACTAATTTTATTAATGGAATGTGTTAGTTCTACATATATTAATGTATGGTTAAAAGCGTTTTGTCTAAATACGTCGGGAAGTGGTCAAACATTTTCGCATTTCATGACTTTTTGGACAGGCCACTTTGGCGCGCCGCGCAAGGTTATGGCGCGCCGCGCCACCTGCTGAACAAAGAAATTTTTTTTTATGTTGGTAAATTTCACATGGTCGATTGTATATCGGGTTGGGTTGTTACAGACGTGTTCGTCCATATGGATTTGGAGCGATCATCACACCAACCTACGTAATTTTTAGCTCCAGATTATATTAATATATTTATAAATTACTGAAAATCATATTCATAAAGTTGAATTATACCACGTAAAAGAACATAGAGGTTGCAAAGTGGGTGAGTTAGGCATCTTGAGTGCAAGGCCTAATTCACGGAATTATAAGCATTCAAAACCAAATTTAATTCATTTCTAAATTTTTGTAACCCATTTGATTCATTTGCAACTCAGCCAATTAAAGTCATTTGTAATAGTAATACACCCTTTTAATTTGACCAATATGACCCGTGAGTGTTAATACATGCTATAAACCAACGAAGTTTCACACATCAATGGGTTGATATTACCACCACTAATTGAAGATAAAATGCAAAACACAATCTAAATATCTAAATATTTTTATAAAAAAATATAATCAAGGAAGAGAGTGTTGTAGTACTTTTACTTTGATATTGATTCTTTAAATTCGTCTAATCATATACGAATTGAATAAATTTATTTGTACAAATAATTTCTTATATTGATGGAAAATAACAATAAAAAGTAATGGTTTCGCATGTATTTATACAATCATGTGTGCAAAAAATATTAAACAAACATAGAGTTGCATTAAGAAATATACTACAAATATATTGTTGAATTGATCTAAGAACAACAAAGAAATCCCGATTTACTTTCGGTTTTTAATTGTTTGTTCATTAGTTACTAACCAATTTTTCGATCTCTACTCCTCTTGGAAGCCGCCAACCATTTTGCTCTCTTCCCTTTTAACTACAACGAAACCAAAAACATAAATTGGTTTTTTTATTCTAGGAAAAGTCAAAGAAAGACAATTGGGAAGAAAATGGAATCTACAATATACAAACAGTTGAAAACTTCATAATATGATGGTTATTTCTTAAACCCATTTTGACACACTGACCCATTATACCAATTATGTATAGAGCAGTTGTCTAAAGTGCTAGTTTTAGAAGTGTTTATAAGTCTCCATATAAACCACTGAATGACAACAATTTACATCTAAATAATCTAAGCTACAACAATTATTGTTAAACAACCTAATTAAATTACCACTAACTGGCATCCAGGAAGTTTCTAAGCTGACTCTTGTACAATTGATTTAAGCAATCATCATCATACGTCATATACAGAGAACACACATCATCTACGTCAACTTAATATTGATATTTAGCTTGACAAAGTTAACCCGATAGTAGTGTGATATCAAACCTACAAAAGTTTGTTGCCAATTAGAGTTTGATTGTAAAACTCAGAACCAAATGTTAACATATATTCTAATAAATGAGTTTTTCTAGCAGATAGTAGTCTCTACATGCTACTAATACCTTTTCAACCATACCTTTCCAACCGTACAGTATATGCATAAGTGCATGACTGACCCATTTACTAAAACATTATTATTTTCAAGTCTCTCCGATGGAAGCTGATCTAAGAAGAATCATACAGTATTATTTATATATTTCAAGTAAATGCAGAGTATCACACCTAGTTAATTTGATGAGCTTTTTCCAAAATCAATTATGCAATATCTTTAAACTTTTCTACTTTAAAAGACTCATTGGTTCCCAAATTGATATCGAACTCACTGACCTCTTGAACAATTCCAGCAGCATGGTTGGCTTCAAGTCTATTAATAACCAAAGAAACACAACTGGTTATCATTTCAAATAAAAACTTAAAAAATAAGAAAATTCATTATCATAGTAGATCATACGAACCCTAATTTCATATCAAACAAAGATAATCAAAATCGCTACACCTGAAGTCCATGGTGAACAAATCTAATTTATGGTAGCATAAAATCAATACACATTAACGTAATACTCGACTGCAGAAGATTGATTAGAGACGTTTGGTGGATCGACATTTTCTCAATAATCGAATTATAATTCGCCAAATATAAACCTTCTGGATTAAGAGAATTGTTTAATTGTTTTCAAAAATCAAAACATACCTTGTTGTGAGATTAAACTATGCGATTTAGATGTAGATGAATGCTGAATCGCTTTCCAATCTTATGATTGTCGTGGGTATCTTTAGAGGAATAAGATGTTGTTGAAGATATATGCTGAAGCAATCGATCGATAGATGGTTGAAGATACAATTTAATTGAGAGAAAGAATTGATTATCGATTTTGATTGATGATAGTTGTGTGTTTTTTGATAGGGAATTAGGTTTTTGCGTGTAGTTTGCTCGTGAACGATGAGTGTAGAGGATTTTAGGGGTTTTTTGTTGCAGAATGAGGAGTAGAATAAAAAAACTCCTAAAGCCGCAACTTTTTTTTATGTGTAGGGTATTTTTGTAATCAAACAATTCAATGCTAGAATTATGAGGTCATTATCAAGATTAGGGAAAAATTAAGGGTTTAGATTATTGATGGTTAATTTAATGGATGGCTAAGATTAATTTTTATTTTCTAAAATGACCTATTTTAGCTTTTGTTATTATATATAGTATAGATAGTTAATATTAAAATTCTACAATGATAGTGTCATTATTAGGTTGATTACTTTACTAATAAAAAATTTAAAAAAAATTTTTTAAGCATGATGGGTGATTTATTTAATTTAAATAATTTTGAATTAAAATTAAATTTTTTATTAATTAATTATTATTATTAAATCTTATTAATAATTATTTTAATTTATTAAAATTAAATAATTATGAATAAATTTAATTAATTATTTTGAATTGAGTACGAGAAGGTATAAAAGCTAGGCAGAAGGAAACCAATTTTAAATTTATATTTTGATTTACACTTTTAAAATAAAATAACAACCAATATTATCTCTTATGATTGAATGTGGATTGTTTAATATGCATTTTAGGTGTTTGATGAAATGTTCAGCTGACGAATTTCTTAGTCGAAGTCTGTGGTTCTACGTGTCATTATATTAAATAATTTTAACATTTACGTCCACTTAATACCTAAAACATATCATTAAACTTTTTCGTTTAAACAAACTCGTGGTTACACGGGTCATTTTACTAGTAATAATAATATAAAAGAAATGAAATGAAAACAAGTTATTTCAATGTAAAAGCAAATGCATAAAAATAAATTCATTCATCAACTTCTCGTCCTTTTAATTGTTATACCACATCCAACCAGGTATTTCTTTCAATTGTTATGCCACATCCAACCAGGTATTTCTTTGCTATGTCAGTCCGAGTTGGCAATACCAACCAGGTATTTCTTTGCTATGTCAGTTCGAGTTGGCAACATATGACGATTTCTAATGGGACGTCAGTTAGTTCCTCCAAATGTCGTTAGTCATGGGGTGACGAGCTTTTTTCATCCGTGAGTTCCTCCTCATCCAATCATATAATTTTTAATTTTAATTAATATATATTTATTATTATTAATTTATTTTTTCTCACCCCATTTCCAATCATATTTTACCACATCACCCTACTCAATCTTTGACATAAAAAAACTTACACACTGGTTAAAAACGGTTAGTGTCTAATCACAGCCAGTTTGCACTTTTTTGAACTTTTTGACCAAACTGCCTTGTGATATCACCGTGAGGGTTAAAAATGGTCTTAGTTAGTTGAATTTGTCGGTCGGTTCTCCACCAATGTCAACACATATTGTATTTTTTTTACTGTATTCGTATTTAAGGTATTCATTGTTAAGTTGTAAGGTTTTTCCTTTCGAGTTACCCAGAATGTGAGGGGCCCTAGTTTCTGGTTTCCAACCTAAGCATGTTGGCGTATTTAAATTTGTTTAGTAAGGTGTGTCTGACACACTAGCTTTTTAAAACTTATGAAAGTTTATAGGAGCTTGAACTTATAACTTTATTAAGCTGCAAAGAATAAGCTTAGTTTGATAGACATAAAAAAATGGAGCTTGTGAAAATTATAAGTTCCTAAAAATAACCTCCTCATAGTAGTTTATGGAAGAAAAAAAAGTAGAGTTTATGAATTGAAAAACTAAGTTATAGCCAATTTACCAAACACTTAAAAAAAATAAACTCAAACTATCAACTTCAATAATATGCTCCAGCTCTAACTATAACCCATAATCTCTAGCTCCAGCTACGAGCGTCAGCTCCGGCTAGTTTCATTCAAATACAACCTTAGACTAGTAAAGTGTGTCTCCACCTGTTGGTGGGACCGCTTACTCAAGTTAACTTATTCGTCATGTATAGTATTTATTTCGATATCCCTTGTATCGTTTTTTACTTATTGATTTCTGGATCAGTTTAATGTTATATCTGTTCGCTAAAAAAGACTTCCCATCCTCTTTCTCATATCAAAACGTACTCAATAATAAAAAAGTATATTTTTCTCATTTTTTTCCTTTATTTTATAAATAAAACTGTACAATAGAGTGTTAAGCTTCATTAACAAATCTTTCTATAACCCTAAGATTGGTAATTAAGTCAAATTTACCATTAAGTTTTATGTCGAGAGAGAAAGGTATCCATGGCGAGAGAGAAAGGTATCCATGGCACGTCGAGAGAGAAAGGTATCCATGGCGGTAGTAACAACAGGATCGATTTTAACGAACGTATAACCGGAAAGCATTTGAAATCCTTTATTTTTTTCAACTTCCCGGACGAATGGAAGACGGTTGAACTCTGGAAGATGTTCAAACAATACGGATGGGTTAGAGATGTCTTCATCCCGAAGAAGACACTCAAAAGTGGGAAACGATTCGCTTTTGTAAGATTTGGTGAAGTCAATGATGAAGATAGGTTGCTTGCAAAGCTACAAGAAATCAGGATAGACGGGAGAATGTTGATGATCTTCAAGGCAATCGAAAGATCTAGTTCTAAAGATGGGAATGGCGGTGACGGGGGGTTGAATAACCAAAATACGAGTAGTAACAGTAACCGTGTGCATGCTAATGAGCATCAACAGAAATCAGAGACAAGGGCAAAGGGAGTAACATCCCCATCGTTCAGAGACGATCGTAGGTTTGTTGAGGTGGTTCAAAATCACAGCAAGAGTAACAGAGCAGGTGATCTGAGAGAAACTGTTCTTAACCCAAAACTAAAACGTACAGAAGCTGGTACGAGTGCTCAGATGAATAAAGAGCGAGAGGTTTTTCTGAATCCTGAAGAAGATAACCTTCCATCCATGAAAAGGGGTATAGTGGGTGAAGTAAGCAAGCTTGAACATTTGGGAAATTTCCGTTCGTTGTGTGATGCAGAAGGTTTAACTGAATTCGAATTAAAATACCTCGGAGGCCTGGAAGTTATGCTAATCTTCAAGGATAGTAACACCGTTAACAACATTATCGAGCAAGAAAACCATTGTCTAAAGAAATGGCTAACAAACATCCGGCCAGGAGATCACTCATTCCATTCAGCAGGGAAACTCACATGGCTCAACATCATAGGAGTTCCGATCAAATTTTGGAAGGAGAGCACTTTCTGGAAAATTGGGCAGTGGTGGGGCCCGATTCTTGATACCCAAAACTGTGATTTTAGGGGAGACCAAAATCTGGTGACTGGAAGAGTTTTAATAAAGGTAAGATCAACAAACATGATTAATTAAGTTATTAAACTACGAGTCGGATTGGAAGTGTTCTACGTGAATGTAATTGAAGAAACCAATGATATAGTCGAGCTTGAGATGGAAGATCCTTGTATTAGTGACTGGGATGATGATGATGATAACGGCGAATTTGTATCGGATGATGAAGAAGACAATCCGGAATTTAAGTCTGATGATGAACATGAAGGTAACCGAAATAAGGGCTGCAGGAAGGATGATTATGATGTTGAGGTCGATATCGAAAAAGTTACATCGGAAAAGGAAATTCCGGCAGAGAAGATCGAAGTCGATAGGTCAGGGCACAATGATAACAATCTTGGGAACCAGGGAATTAATTGCAGCTCTTGTAATTCCAAGACTGACAATTACTGCAATGAAAAGGTAGACGTTGGAAACTCAACAACAGATTCATTAGGGCAACACTCGTGCACGCATGCACCTATTAACATCGATTTTGAAGAGATAGATTCCATTGGGCCCAATATTCAAAATGAGCCCACTAATGTGCCACATATGTCTAATAAGCCCATTAGGAAGGATGAAGTGCATCAAGGTAAGCCCAACTATTTCGAGCCCAACATTTATGCTGAAGACAATATCCACCAAGATAAGGGGTCCCCGGTGATTGAAGTGATTAAAGATACTTTCGATGAAAATGATGAAAATAAAGGGTTTCCAGTGTCTGATTCCACATTCGATAAAACCAAAAAGAAACAGAAGAAGGGGTTGATTAATAGGGTGCCGAATTCTGATTCTGATCAACATTCTGACAATGAATTCGATGGAAGGATGGATGGCTTATGTAGTGACCCGAACTTTTCCATGTTTATATATATTAATTGAGATTGATATTTACATGATTAAATGTTTCCAACATGTTAAGCAATCAAACTTGTTAAAACTTGACTAATTGAAATATGTTTCATATAGACAATTGACCACCCAAGTTGACCGGTGATTCACGAACGTTAAAACTTGTAAAAACTATATGATGACATATATATGGATATATATATATATATATATATATATATATATATATATATATATATATATATATATATATATATATATATATAGTTAACATGATACTATGATAAGTAAACATATCATTAAGTATATTAACAATGAACTACATATGTAAAAACAAGACTACTAACTTAATGATTTTTAAACGAGACATATATGTAACGATTATCGTTGTAAAGACATTTAATGTATATATATATCATATTAAGAGATATTCATACATGATAATATCATGATAATATAATAATTTAAAATCTCATTTGATATTATAAACATTGGGTTAACAACATTTAACAAGATCGTTAACCTAAAGGTTTCAAAACAACACTTACATGTAACGACTAACGATGACTTAACGACTCAGTTAAAATGTATATACATGTAGTGTTTTAATATGTATTTATACACTTTTGAAAGACTTCAATACACTTATCAAAATACTTCTACTTAACAAAAATGCTTACAATTACATCCTCGTTCAGTTTCATCAACAATTCTACTCGTATGCACCCGTATTCGTACTCGTACAATACACAGCTTTTAGATGTATGTACTATTGGTATATACACTCCAATGATCAGCTCTTTGCAGCCCATGTGAGTCACCTAACACATGTAGGAACCATCATTTGGCAACTAGCATGAAATATCTCATAAAATTACAAAAATATGAGTAATCATTCATGACTTATTTACATGAAAACAAAATTACATATCCTTTATATCTAATCCATACACCAACGACCAAAAACACCTACAAACACTTTCATTCTTCAATTTTCTTCATATAATTGATCTCTCTCAAGTTCTATCTTCAAGTTCTAAGTGTTCTTCATATATTCTACAAGTTCTAGTTACATAAAATCAAGAATACTTTCAAGTTTGCTAGCTCACTTCCAATCTTGTAAGGTGATCATCCAACCTCAAGAAATCTTTGTTTCTTACAGTAGGTTATCATTCTAATACAAGGTAATAATCATATTCAAACTTTGGTTCAATTTCTATAACTATAACAATCTTATTTCAAGTGATGATCTTACTTGAACTTGTTTTCGTGTCATGATTCTGCTTCAAGAACTTCGAGCCATCCAAGGATCCGTTGAAGCTAGATCCATTTTTCTCTTTTCCAGTAGGTTTATCCAAGGAACTTAAGGTAGTAATGATGTTCATAACATCATTCGATTCATACATATAAAGCTATCTTATTCGAAGGTTTAAACTTGTAATCACTAGAACATAGTTTAGTTAATTCTAAACTTGTTCGCAAACAAAAGTTAATCCTTCTAACTTGACTTTTAAAATCAACTAAACACATGTTATATATCTATATGATATGCTAACTTAATGATTTAAAACCTGGAAACACGAAAAACACCGTAAAACCGGATTTACGCCGTCGTAGTAACACCGCGGGCTGTTTTGGGTTAGTTAATTAAAAACTATGATAAACTTTGATTTAAAAGTTGTTATTCTGATAAAATGATTTTTATTATGAACATGAAACTATATCCAAAAATTATGGTTAAACTCAAAGTGGAAGTATGTTTTCTAAAATGGTCATCCAGTCGTCGTTCTTTCGACTGAAATGACTACCTTTAAAAAAACGACTTGTAACTTATTTTTCGACTATAAACCTATACTTTTTCTGTTTAGATTCATAAAATAGAGTTCAATATGAAACCATAGCAATTTGATTCACTCAAAACGGATTTAAAATGAAGAAGTTATGGGTAAAACAAGATTGGATAATTTTTCTCATTTTAGCTACGGGAAAATTGGTAACAAATCTATTCCAACCATAACTTAATCAATTTGTATTGTATATTATGTAATCTTGAGATACCATAGACACGTATACAATGTTTCGACCTATCATGTCGACACATCTATATATATTTCGGAACAACCATACACACTCTATATGTGAATGTTGGAGTTAGCTATACAGGGTTGAGGTTGATTCCAAAATATATATAGTTTGAGTTGTGATCAATACTGAGATACGTATACACTGGGTCGTGGATTGATTCAAGATAATATTTATCGATTTATTTATGTACATCTAACTGTGGACAACTATTTGTAGGTTACTAACGAGGACAGCTGACTTAATAAACTTAAAACATCAAAATATATTAAAAGTGTTGTAAATATATTTTGAACATACTTTGATATATATGTATATATTGTTATAGGTTCGTGAATCAACCAGTGGCCAAGTCTTACTTCCCGACGAAGTAAAAATCTGTGAAAGTGAGTTATAGTCCCACTTTTAAAATCTAATATTTTTGGGATGAGAATACATGCAGGTTTTATAAATGATTTACAAAATAGACACAAGTACGTGAAACTACATTCTATGGTTGAATTATCGAAATCGAATATGCCCCTTTTTATTAAGTCTGGTGATCTAAGAATTAGGGAACAGACACCCTAATTGACGCGAATCCTAAAGATAGATCTATTGGGCCCAACAAGCCCCATCCAAAGTACCGGATGCTTTAGTACTTCGAAATTTATATCATATCCGAAGGGTGTCCCGGAATGATGGAGATATTCTTATATACGCATCTTGTTAATGTCGGTTACCAGGTGTTTACCATATTAATGACTTTTATCTCTATGTATGGGATGTGTATTGAAATATGAAATCTTGTGGTCTATTATTATGATTTGATATATATAGGTTAAACCTATAACTCACCAACATTTTTGTTGACGTTTTAAGCATGTTTATTCTCAGGTGATTATTAAGAGCTTCCGCTATCGCATACTTAAATAAGGACGAGATTTGGAGTCCATGCTTGTATGATATTGTGTAAAAACTGCATTCAAGAAACTTATTTTGTTGTAACATATTTGTATTGTAAACCATTATGTAATGGTCGTGTGTAAACAGGATATTTTAGATTATCATTATTTGATAATCTACGTAAAGCTTTTTAAACCTTTATTGATGAAATAAAGATTATGGTTTGTTTTAAAATGAATGCAGTCTTTGAAAAACGTCTCATATAGAGGTCAAAACCTCGCAACGAAATCAATTAATATGGAACGTTTTTAATCAATAAGAACGGGACATTTCAGTTGGTATCCGAGCGTTGGTCTTAGAGAACCAGAATTTTGCATTAGTGTGTCTTATCGAGTTTGTTAGGATGCATTAGTGAGTCTGGACTTCGACCGTGTTTACTTGAAAAATGATTGCTTAACAAATTTTGTTGGAAACTATATATTTTTAACATGTGAATATTATGTGATATATTAATCTCTTAACACGTTTGATATTATGTGATAGATGTCTACCTCTAGAATAAGTCCCATTGACTCACCTAATAATAATGAAGAGTCAAATGTAAATTGGAATGATTCGTGGACTGATTCACAAGTTCCCGAAGAGGAACCGGAAGAAGAGTCGGAACCGGAAGAAGAATCGGAACCGAAAGAAGAATCGGAACCGGATGAAGAAATAGAACCGGTGGGGGAAATAATAAAACGGTTAAGTAAAAGAAAATCCTCAACCAACCGACCAAGGTTAATTATGGTCAATGGTGTTTCCGCCAAGGAAGCAAAATATTGGGAGGATTACCAATTCTCTGATGAATCGGATTCCGACGAGAATTCCGATGATGTTATAGAAATTACTCCAACTGAATTTAAAAAGGCAAAAGAAAATAATAAGGGAAAGGGCATAAAAATAGAGAAATCTAATTCCAACCCCGATGAACTTTATATGTATCGTCAACCCCCGAAGTCCTTAAGTTGTAACAATGACCCGGGAACCTCTAAACCACCAGGTTTTTCTAAACCAGTGTGGAAAACAACGGCTCGTATTAGGGGAACATCATATATCCCTAGAAACTTGGCAAAATGAACCAAAACTGAAGAAGAAGAAACAAGCGAGTCGGAATAAGATAGTTGTATTCGTGTGGTGTAATATATGTAATATAGTGTGCTTATGCTTTATGATATATGTAAAAATTGCTTGTATTAATAAGTATTTTTTTTATGAATCTAACTCTTGTCTATTTTACAGTATAAAAACACAAAATGGATAGACAACCCAATATTTTAAGAGACCTACCCGGAGACATGATTGATGAAATCTTGTCTAGAGCCGGTCAGAATTCTTCGGCACAACTATTTAAGGCGAGATCAGTTTGTAAGACATTCGAAGAACGTTCCAAGAATGCCTTGGTTTATAAAAGGCTTTCGTTCGAAAGATGGGGGATATCACATTGGGAAATCCATAAGTTACGATGTGTTTACTTTGACGCATATATTGCGGGGAACCCAAATGCTATTTTACGCAATGGGTTAAGAAATTATTTTGACTCAATATATCCGAATATTGGACTTCGTGATTTAGAAAAAGTGGCTAACATGCAACATAAAGAAGCATGTTATGCTTACGGATTAGTAATGTTCGCTTCTCACCAAAGTGAGAACAAGAACATCGGGCTACAACTATTAAACAAAACGTTCTCACAAGTGACGGAGTCGGTAATTGGGGTAAGAAATGAGGTTTTTAGATTGTTACAGGACTGTTGGACATTACGTAACCCTCGTCCCTTTGACGACGTTACAACACGCTATCTTATCAACGGCCATAACGGTTATGTTCCACAAGACCAAGGATGGGAAGTAATCCTAGTAAAACCAGAATGCATGACTTGTTTCTGGACGTATGAATTACGTGTCTTTATTGCCTTTACTGAACGACTTGTGTACTAGCTAGAATTATCTTCACAACCATCTTGTATCAAATTTATTGTGTGCTATATTTCATGCTATATGTAAAATAAGCGGTATTGTAAGTTTGTAAAATATTGTGAAAAAGTTTGAACGCGAAATATTATTATAATCAGTTTTTCATATAGAATTGTAGTAGTTGAACTGTATATTAGCTACTAAGTATGAACTTAACGGGTAGGTACTACCCGAATTTAAACTTATAAAACGCTAATATGAAGAAAAAGCTTTTATAAATGAGTTCATATTATGCTACGAAATACTATTAACTACTCTTAATATTCTGTATGATTAACTTGTTCCATTTGACTATTTTGAAGGAAATGGCACCGACTACTCGACACACCGTGAATATGAATGAAGAGGAATTCCGTACTTTTCTAACTTCAAACATAGCCGCAGTACAGGCTGCGCTACATACCAACAATAACCTTGGATCTAGCAGTACAGGAAATCGTGTAGGATGCACCTACAAAGAATTCACTGCCTGCAAACCTTTAGAATTTGATGGAACCGAAGGACCGATCGGATTGAAACGGTGGACCGAGAAGGTCGAATCGGTGTTTGCCATAAGTAAGTGTACTGAAGAGGACAAAGTGAAGTACGCTACGCATACCTTCACAGGTTCTGCGTTAACATGGTGGAATACCTATCTAGAGCAAGTGGGACAAGACGATGCGTACGCACTACCGTGGTCAGCATTCAAGCACTTGATGAACGAGAAGTACCGTCCCAGAACCGAGGTCAATAAGCTCAAGACAGAACTTAGAGGGTTACGAACCCAAGGATTTGATATTACCACGTATGAAAGACGATTCACAGAATTGTGCCTATTGTGTCCGGGAGCATTCGAAGATGAGGAAGAGAAGATCGACGCGTTTGTGAAAGGATTACCGGAAAGAATCCAAGAAGATATAAGTTCACACGAGCCCGCCTCCATACAACAGGCATGTAGAATGGCTCACAAACTAGTGAACCAGATTGAAGAAAGAATTAAAGAACAGACTGCTGAAGAGGCCAATGTGAAGCAAGTCAAAAGAAAGTGGGAGAAAAACGGTGATAAGAATCACCAATACAACAACAACAGCAATTACAACAATAATCGCAACAATTATCCAAACAATCGCAACATCAATCGCAACTACAACAAACGGCCCAACAACAACAACAACAACAACAACAACAACAACAACAACAACAGCAACTACAACAATCATCCCAACAACAATAATAACCGCAACAACAACAACAATCAGAAGCAGCTATGCCAAAGGTGTGAAAAGTATCACTCGGGGTTCTGCACCAAATTTTGCAACAAGTGTAAAAGAAATGGTCATAGCGCGGCGAAGTGTGAGGTCTACGGACCAGGGGTTAATAGAACGAAAGGAACAAATGGTGTCGGAACGAGTAATGGCGGAGCAAGTAGTGTCGGAGCAAGTTATGCCAATGTAGTTTGTTATACATGTGGAAAACCGGGCCACATTATTAGAAATTGCCCGAACCAGGAGAACACGAATGGACAAGGCCGCGGAAGAGTTTTCAATATTAATGCGGCAGCGGCACAGGAAGACCCGGAGCTTGTTACGGGTACGTTTCTTATTGACAATAAATCTGCTTACGTTTTATTTGATTCGGGTGCGGATAGAAGCTATATGAGTAGAGATTTTTGTGCTAAATTAAGTTGTCCATTGACGCCTTTGGATAGTAAATTTTACTCGAATTAGCAAATGGTAAATTAATTTCAGCAGATAATATATGTCGGAATCGAGAAATTAAACTGGTTAGCGAAACATTTAAGATTGATTTGATACCAGTAGAGTTAGGGAGTTTTGATGTGATAATCAGTATGGACTGGTTGAAAGAAGGGAAAGCAGAGATCGTTTATTACAAAAATGCAATTCGCATTATACGAGAAAAAGGAAAACCCTTAATGGTGTACGGAGAAAAGGGCAACACGAAGCTACATCTTATTAGTAATTTGAAGGCACAAAAACTAATAAGAAAAGGTTGCTATGCTGTTCTAGCACACGTCGAGAAAGTACAAACTGAAGAAAAGAGCATCAATGATGTTCCCATTGCAAAAGAATTTTCCGATGTATTTCTGAAAGAATTACCGGGATTACCCCCACATCGATCCGTTGAATTTCAAATAGATCTTGTACCAGGAGCTGCACCAATAGCTCGTGCTCCTTACAGACTCGCACCCAGCGAGATGAAAGAACTGCAAAGCCAATTACAAGAACTTTTAGAGCTTGGTTTCATTCGACCAAGCACATCACCGTGGGGAGCTCCTGTTTTGTTTGTCAAGAAGAAAGATGGTACATTCAGGTTGTGTATCGACTACCGAGAGTTGAACAAACTTACCATCAAGAACCGCTACCCACTACCGAGAATCGACGACTTAATTGATCAACTACAAGGCTCGTCTGTTTATTCAAAGATTGACTTACATTCCGGGTATCATCAAATGCGGGTGAAAGAAGATGATATTCCAAAGACTGCTTTCAGAACACGTTACGGTCATTACGAGTTTATGGTCATACCGTTTGGTTTAACTAATGCACCAGCTGTGTTCATGGACCTTATGAACCGAGTGTGTGGACCATACCTTGACAAGTTTGTCATTGTTTTCATTGATGACATACTTATTTACTCAAAGAATGACCAAGAACACGGTGAACATTTGAGAAAGGTGTTAGAAGTATTGAGGAAGGAAGAATTGTACGCTAAGTTTTCAAAGTGTGCATTTTGGTTGGAAGAAGTTCAATTCCTCGGTCACATAGTGAACAAAGAAGGTATTAAGGTGGATCCGGCAAAGATTGAAACTGTTGAAAAGTGGGAAACCCCGAAAACTCCGAAACACATACGCCAGTTTTTAGGACTAGCTGGTTACTACAGAAGGTTCATCCAAGACTTTTCCAGAATAGCAAAACCCTTGACTGCATTAACGCATAAAGGGAAGAAATTTGAATGGAATGATGAACAAGAGAAAGCGTTTCAGTTATTGAAGAAAAATCTAACTACGGCACTTATATTGTCATTGCCTGAAGGGAATGATGATTTTGTGATTTATTGTAACACATCAAAGCAAGGTCTCGGTTGTGTATTAATGCAACGAACGAAGGTGATTGCTTATGCGTCTAGACAATTGAAGATTCACGAACAAAATTATACGACGCATGATTTGGAAATAGGCGCGGTTGTTTTTGCATTAAAGACTTGGAGGCACTACTTATATGGGGTCAAAAGTATTATATATACCGACCACAAAAGTCTTCAACACATATTTAATCAGAAACAACTGAATATGAGGCAGCGTAGGTGGATTGAATTGTTGAATGATTACGACTTTGAGATTCGTTACCACCCGGGGAAGGCAAATGTGGTAGCCGACTCCTTGAGCAGGAAGGACAGAGAACCCATTCGAGTAAAATCTATGAATATAATGATTCACACTAACCTTACTACTCAAATAAAGGAGGCGCAACAAGGAGTTTTAAACGAGGGAAATTTAAAGGATGAAATACCCAAAGGATCGGAGAAGCATCTTAATATTCGGGAAGACGGAACCCGGTATAGGGCTGAAAGGATTTGGGTACCAAAATTTGGAGATATGAGAGAAATGGTACTTAGAGAAGCTCATAAAACCATATACTCAATACATCCTGGAACGGGGAAGATGTACAAGGATCTCAAGAAACATTTTTGGTGGCCGGGTATGAAAGCCGATGTTGCTAAATACGTAGGAGAATGTTTGACGTGTTCTAAGGTCAAAGTTGAGCATCAGAAACCATCAGGTCTACTTCAACAACCCGAAATCCCGGAATGGAAATGGGAAAACATTACCATGTATTTCATCACTAAATTGCCAAGGACTGCAAGTGGTTTTGATACTATTTGGGTAATAGTTGATCGTCTCACCAAATCAGCACACTTCCTGCCAATAAGAGAAGATAACAAGATGGAGAAGTTAGCACGACTGTATTTAAAGGAAGTCGTCTCCAGACATGGAATACCAATCTCTATTATCTCTGATAGGGATGGCAGATTTATTTCAAGATTCTGGCAGACATTACAGCAAGCATTAGGAAATCGTCTAGACATGAGTACTGCCTATCATCCACAAACTGATGGGCAGAGTGAAAGGACGATACAAATGCTTAAAGACATGCTACGAGCATGTGTTATTGATTTCGGAAATAGTTGGGATCGACATCTACCGTTAGCAGAATTTTCCTACAACAACAGCTACCATTCAAGCATTGAGATGGCGCCGTTTGAAGCACTTTATGGTAGAAAGTGCAGGTCTCCGATTTGTTGGAGTGAAGTGGGGGATAGACAGATTACGGGTCCGGAGATTATACAAGAAACTACCGAGAAAATCATCCAAATTCAACAACGGTTGAAAACCGCCCAAAGTCGACAAAAGAGCTACGCTGACATTAAAAGAAAAGATATAGAATTTGAAATTGGAGAGATGGTCATGCTTAAAGTTGCACCTTGGAAAGGCATTGTTCGATTTGGTAAACGAGGGAAATTAAATCCAAGGTATATTGGACCATTCAAGATTATTGATCGTGTCGGACCAGTAGCTTACCGACTTGAGTTACCTCAACAACTCGCGGCTGTACATAACACTTTCCATGTCTCGAATTTGAAGAAATTTTTTGCTAAAGAAGATCTCACTATTCCGTTAGATGAAATCCAAATCAACGAAAAACTTCAATTCATCTAAGAACCCGTCGAAATAATGGATCGTGAGGTTAAAAGACTTAAGCAAAATAAGATACCAATTGTTAAGGTTCGATGGAATGCTCGTAGAGGACCCGAGTTCACCTGGGAGCGTGAAGATCAGATGAAGAAGAAATACCCGCATCTATTTCCAGAAGATTCGTCAACACCTTCAACAGCTTAAAATTTCGGGACGAAATTAATTTAACGGGTAGGTACTGTAGTGACCCGAACTTTTCCATGTTTATATATATTAATTGAGATTGATATTTACATGATTAAATGTTTCCAACATGTTAAGCAATCAAACTTGTTAAAACTTGACTAATTGAAATATGTTTCATATAGACAATTGACCACCTAAGTTGACCGGTGATTCACGAACGTTAAAACTTGTAAAAACTATATGATGACATATATATGGATATATATATATATATAGTTAACATGATATTATGATAAGTAAACATATCATTAAGTATATTAACAATGAACTACATATGTAAAAACAAGACTACTAACTTAATGATTTTGAAACGAGACATATATGTAACGATTATCGTTGTAACGACATTTAATGTATATATATCATATTAAGAGATATTCGTACATCATAATATCATGATAATATAATAATTTAAAATCACTTTTGATATTATAAACATTGGGTTAACAACATTTAACAAGATCGTTAACCTAAAGGTTTCAAAACAACATTTACATGTAACGACTAACGATGACTTAACGACTCAGTTAAAATGTATATACATGTAGTGTTTTAATATGTATTCATACACTTTTGAAAGACTTCAATACACTTATCAAAATACTTCTACTTAACAAAAATGCTTACAATTACATCCTCATTCAGTTTCATCAACAATTCTAATCGTATGCACCCGTATTCGTACTCGTACAATACACAGCTTTTAGATGTATGTACTATTGGTATATACACTCCAATTATCAGCTCTTAGCAGCCCATGTGAGTCACCTAACACATGTGGGAACCATCATTTGGCAACTAGCATGAAATATCTCATAAAATCACAAAAATATGAGTAATCATTCATGACTTATTTACATGAAAACAAAATAACATATCCTTTATATCTAATCCATACACCAACGACCAAAAACACCTACAAACACTTTCATTCTTCAATTTTCTTCATCTAATTGATCTCTCTCAAGTTCTATCTTCAAGTTCTAAGTGTTCTTCATAAATTCCAAAAGTTCTAGTTTCATAAAATCAAGAATACTTTCAAGTTTGCTAGCTCACTTCCAATCTTGTAAGGTGATCATCCAACCTCAAGAAATCTTTGTTTATTACAGTAGATTATCATTCTAATACAAGGTAATAATCATATTCAAACTTTGGTTCAATTTCTATAACTATAACAATCTTATTTCAAGTGATGATCTTACTTGAACTTGTTTTCGTGTCATGATTCTGCTTCAAGAACTTCGAGCTATCCAAGGATCCATTGAAGCTAGATCCATTTTTCTCTTTTCCAGTAGGTTTATCCAAGGAACTTAAGGTAGTAATGATGTTCATAACATCATTCGATTCATACATATAAAGCTATCTTATTCGAAGGTTTAAACTTGTAATCACTAGAACATAGTTTAGTTAATTCTAAACTTGTTCGCAAACAAAAGTTAATCCTTCTAACTTGACTTTTAAAATAAACTAAACACATGTTCTATATCTATATGATATGCTAACTTAATGATTTAAAACCTGGAAACACGAAAAACACCGTAAAACCGGATTTACGCCGTCGTAGTAACACCGCGGGCTGTTTTGGGTTAGTTAATTAAAAGCTATGATAAACTTTGATTTAAAAGTTGTTATTCTGAGAAAATGATTTTTATTATGAACATGAAACTATATCCAAAAATTATGGTTAAACTCAAAGTGGAAGTATGTTTTCTAAAATGGTCATCTAGACGTCGTTCTTTCGACTGAAATGACTACCTTTACAAAAATGACTTGTAACTTATTTTTTTGACTAAAAACCTATAATTTTTCTGTTTAGATTCATAAAATAGGGTTCAATATGAAACCATAGCAATTTGATTCACTCAAAACGGATTTAAAATGAAGAAGTTATGGGTAAAACAAGATTGGATAATTTTTCTCATTTTAGCTACGTTAAAATTGGTAACAAATCTATTCCAACCATAACTTAATTAACTTGTATTGTATATTATGTAATCTTGAGATACCATAGACACGTATACAATGTTTCGACCTATCATGTCGACACATCTATATATATTTCGGAACAACCATAGACACTCTATATGTGAATGTTGGAGTTAGCTATACAGGGTTGAGGTTGATTCCAAAATATATATAGTTTGAGTTGTGATCAATACTGAGATACGTATACACTGGGTCGTGGATTGATTCAAGATAATATTTATCGATTTATTTCTGTACATCTAACTGTGGACAACTAGTTGTAGGTTACTAACGAGGACAGCTGACTTAATAAACTTAAAACATCAAAATATATTAAAAGTGTTGTAAATATATTTTGAACATACTTTGATATATATGTATATATTGTTATAGGTTCGTGAATCAACCAGTGGCCAAGTCTTACTTCCCGACGAAGTAAAAATCTGTGAAAGTGAGTTATAGTCCCACTTTTAAAATCTAATATTTTTGGGATGAGAATACATGCAGGTTTTATAAATGATTTACAAAATAGACACAAGTACGTGAAACTACATTCTATGGTTGAATTATCGAAATCGAATATGCCCCTTTTTATTAAGTCTGGTAATCTAAGAATTAGGGAACAGACACCCTAATTGACGCGAATCCTAAAGATAGATCTATCGGGCCCAACAAGACCCATCCAAAGTACCGGATGCTTTAGTACTTCGAAATTTATATCATATCCGAAGGGTGTCCCGGAATGATGGGGATATTCTTATATATGCATCTTGTTAATGTCGGTTACCAGGTGTTCACCATATGAATGATTTTTATCTCTATGTATGGGATGTGTATTGAAATATGAAATCTTGTGGTCTATTATTATGATTTGATATATATAGGTTAAACCTATAACTCACCAACATTTTTGTTGATGTTTTAAGCATGTTTATTCTCAGGTGATTATTAAGAGCTTCCGCTGTCGCATACTTAAATAAGGACGAGATTTGGAGTCCATGCTTGTATGATATTGTGTAAAAACTGCATTCAAGAAACTTATTTTGTTGTAACATATTTGTATTGTAAACCATTATGTAATGGTCGTGTGTAAACAGGATATTTTAGATTATCATTATTTGATAATCTACGTAAAGCTTTTTAAACCTTTATTGATGAAATAAAGGTTATGGTTTGTTTTAAAATGAATGCAGTCTTTGAAAAACGTCTCATATAGAGGTCAAAACCTCGCAACGAAATCAATTAATATGGAACGTTTTTAATCAATAAGAACGGGACATTTCAGCTTATGCGATGATGGGGTCAATATTGAGGTTGTTCCGAGGAAAACATATCACGGCAATTGGAGGGCATCCTCCCTTATTATGCGAGGTAAATACTTCACTAGATCTCAGAAAAAAGGCGGAAAGAATGGGATTAGAGAAGACTTCCCCAATTTCAATGAAGATTGCAAAGACCGAGTGTCAAATGGTAAGAGGGGTAAGAAAACGAAATCTCAAAAACTGTCCGGATGCTGTGCTGCAAACACTTCTTCTGAAGATAGCGTGGGACTTGGAGAATTCGCAAACCAAATCGGTCTCCAATGGGATTCTGGGCCCCAACAGGTCTAAATCTCTTCTCCACTCTCGTTTTTATAATGTTCATTATGAAAATCATGTCCTTAAATATTAGGGGTTTCGGGTCGGGGAAAGAAAGTAAAATTGGGGATTTTAGAAAGCTAATGTTTTGTGAAAATCCCTGGATTGTTGCACTTCAAGAAACCAAGTGTAATACGGTGAATGTAGAATGGGTTAAATTAATAAGCGGGTTGGATAATGTGGATTTTATTCAAAAAGAAAAGGTGGGGAAATCGGGAGGGCTGCTGTTATTCTGGGATTTAAATGAATTCACAGCAGAAGATGTTTTTAAAGATGAGTTTTTTTATCGCGGTAACAGGGAAGTGGGTTGGGCGGGATGACCCCGTAATAATTGTTAATGTCTACGGACCACACGACGATTCTAATAAACAAAAAATGTGGTCGAGTTTGGAAACTTTTGTAGGTCAACACGATGTGGCTTGGGTTCTTTGCGGGGACTTCAATGAAGTGAGGGATCAATCGGAGAGACAAAATTGTGTGTTCATTGAGAAAAGAGCCAAGTGGTTTAACGACTTCATACTTAACGCGAGCTTAATTGATGTACCACTTGGTGGCAAAAGATTCACTCGAATTTGCGACAACGGTTTAAAGTTTAGCAAGCTTGATAGATTTCTTATTTCCGAATAATTCAATAACTTATGGGATGAGGTCTCGGTGCTTGCTTTAGAAAGAAAACTATCCGACCATTGTCCGATTATTTTAAGGGATAGGGCAATCGATTTTGGCCCTAAACCAATCAAAATTTTCGACGAATGGTTGGTGATGGAAGGTGCGAGCAAGGTTATCAACGATGCTTGGAATGTCAAGGTTAATAACCATAGACTTGATGGCGTATTTAGAACAAAGCTAAAAAACGTGAAATATGCCTTAAGAGAGTGGAGTCAGCGGACTTTTGGGAAATTGGACAATGATATTGAGGGTTTAATGAATGAAGCGTGTGCTTGGGAAAAATTGGCCGAATGTAGATCCCTAACTGATACCGAAAGGGATAAATGGTTAGACTCGAGAAAGAGGTGGTTTGAGCTAGAAAAGATCAAGACAAGCATGGCAAAACAAAAGTCTCGAGTTAAGTGGATCCTTGAAGGCGAAGAAAACACTAAATATTTTCACTCCTTTATAAAACGAAGACACTCTAGACGTAACATTCGGGGTCTAAATATTGGTGGTGTTTGGTGCGAAAATCCTATTGATATCAAACAGGAAGTGTTCAGGCACTTTAATGATCAATTCAAAGTGAGGTCCAGCAACAATATGAAATTCATGGGGCCTGGTACATCACATAATGGGCTTCTCGGCCCAATGCCGAAGCAGATTGAAATGTCCCGTTCTTATTGATTAAAAACGTTCCATATTAATTGATTTCGTTGCGAGGTTTTGACCTCTATATGAGACGTTTTTCAAAGACTGCATTCATTTTAAAACAAACCATAACCTTTATTTCATCAATAAAGGTTTAAAAAGCTTTACGTAGATTATCAAATAATGATAATCTAAAATATCCTATTTACACACGACCATTACATAATGGTTTACAATACAAATATGTTACAACAAAATAAGTTTCTTGAATGCAGTTTTTACATAATATCATACAAGCATGGACTCCAAATCTCGTCCTTATTTAAGTATGCGACAGCGGAAGCTCTTAATAATCACCTGAGAATAAACATGCTTAAAACGTCAACAAAAATGTTGGTGAGTTATAGGTTTAACCTATATATATCAAATCATAATAATAGACCACAAGATTTCATATTTCAATACACATCCCATACATAGAGATAAAAATCATTCATATGGTGAACACCTGGTAACCGACATTAACAAGATGCATATATAAGAATATCCCCATCATTCCGGGACACCCTTCGGATATGATATAAATTTCGAAGTACTAAAGCATCCGGTACTTTGGAAGGGGTTTGTTAGGCCCAATAGATCTATCTTTAGGATTCGCGTCAATTAGGGTGTCTGTTCCCTAATTCTTAGATTACCAGACTTAATAAAAAGGGGCATATTCGATTTCGATAATTCAACCATAGAATGTAGTTTCACGTACTTGTGTCTATTTTGTAAATCATTTATAAAACCTGCATGTATTCTCATCCCAAAAATATTAGATTTTAAAAGTGGGACTATAACTCACTTTCACAGATTTTTACTTCGTCGGGAAGTAAGACTTGGCCACTGGTTGATTCACGAACCTATAACAATATATACATATATATCAAAGTATGTTCAAAATATATTTACAACACTTTTAATATATTTTGATGTTTTAAGTTTATTAAGTCAGCTGTCCTCGTTAGTAACCTACAACTAGTTGTTCACAGTTAGATGTACAGAAATAAATCGATAAATATTATCTTGAATCAATCCACGACCCAGTGTATACGTATCTCAGTATTGATCACAACTCAAACTATATATATTTTGGAATCAACCTCAACCCTGTATAGCTAACTCCAACATTCACATATAGAGTGTCTATGGTTGTTCCGAAATATATATAGATGTGTCGACATGATAGGTCGAAACATTGTATACGTGTCTATGGTATCTCAAGATTACATAATATACAATACAAGTTGATTAAGTTATGGTTGGAATAGATTTGTTACCAATTTTCACGTAGCTAAAATGAGAAAAATTATCCAATCTTGTTTTACCCATAACTTCTTCATTTTAAATCCGTTTTGAGTGAATCAAATTGCTATGGTTTCATATTGAACTCTATTTTATGAATCTGAACAGAAAAAGTATAGGTTTATAGTCGGAAAAATAAGTTACAAGTTGTTTTTGTAAAGGTAGTCATTTCAGTCGAAAGAACGACGTCTAGATGACCATTTTAGAAAACATACTTCCACTTTGAGTTTAACCATAATTTTTGGATATAGTTTCATGTTCATAATAAAAATCATTTTCTCAGAATAACAACTTTTAAATCAAAGTTTATCATAGTTTTTAATTAACTAACCCAAAACAGCCCGCGGTGTTACTACGACGGCGTAAATCCGGTTTTACGGTGTTTTTCATGTTTCCAGGTTTTAAATCATTAAGTTAGCATATCATATAGATATAGAACATGTGTTTAGTTGATTTTAAAAGTCAAGTTAGAAGGATTAACTTTTGTTTGCGAACAAGTTTAGAATTAACTAAACTATGTTCTAGTGATTACAAGTTTAAACCTTCGAATAAGATAGCTTTATATGTATGAATCGAATGATGTTATGAACATCATTACTACCTTAAGTTCCTTGGATAAACCTACTGGAAAAGAGAAAAATGGATCTAGCTTCAACGGATCCTTGGATGGCTCGAAGTTCTTGAAGCAGAATCATGACACGAAAACAAGTTCAAGTAAGATCATCACTTGAAATAAGATTGTTATAGTTATAGAAATTGAACCAAAGTTTGAATATGATTATTACCTTGTATTAGAATGATAACCTACTGTAAGAAACAAAGATTTCTTGAGGTTGGATGATCACCTTACAAGATTGGAAGTGAGCTAGCAAACTTGAAAGTATTCTTGATTTTATGTAACTAGAACTTGTAGAATATATGAAGAACACTTAGAACTTGAAGATAGAACTTGAGAGAGATCAATTAGATGAAGAAAATTGAAGAATGAAAGTGTTTGTAGGTGTTTTTGGTCGTTGGTGTATGGATTAGATATAAAGGATATGTAATTTTGTTTTCATGTAAATAAGTCATGAATGATTACTCATATTTTTGTAATTTTATGAGATATTTCATGCTAGTTGCCAAATGATGGTTCCCACATGTGTTAGGTGACTCACATGGGCTGCTAAGAGCTGATCATTGGAGTGTATATACCAATAGTACATACATCTAAAAGCTGTGTATTGTACGAGTACGAATACGGGTGCATACGAGTAGAATTGTTGATGAAACTGAACGAGGATGTAATTGTAAGCATTTTTGTTAAGTAGAAGTATTTTGATAAGTGTATTGAAGTCTTTCAAAAGTGTATAAATACATATTAAAACACTACATGTATATACATTTTAACTGAGTCGTTAAGTCATCGTTAGTCGTTACATGTAAGTGTTGTTTTGAAACCTTTAGGTTAACGATCTTGTTAAATGTTGTTAACCCAATGTTTATAATATCAAATGAGATTTTAAATTATTATATTATCATGATATTATCATGTATGAATATCTCTTAATATGATATATATACATTAAATGTCTTTACAACGATAATCGTTACATATATGTCTCGTTTAAAAATCATTAAGTTAGTAGTCTTGTTTTTACATATGTAGTTCATTGTTAATATAATTAATGATATGTTTACTTATCATAGTATCATGTTAACTATATATATATCCATATATATGTCATCATATAGTTTTTACAAGTTTTAACGTTCTTGAATCACCGGTCAACTTGGGTGGTCAATTGTCTATATGAAACATATTTCAATTAATCAAGTCTTAACAAGTTTGATTGCTTAACATGTTGGAAACATTTAATCATGTAAATATCAATCTCAATTAATATATATAAACATGGAAAAGTTCGGGTCACTACACAGATTACCCCCGAGCAAGCCGACTGCCTGGAACATATGTTTTCGGAATCAGAAGTTCTCAACGCTATTGGTGAATGTTGTGTGTCAAAGGCCCCCGGGCCGGATGGATTCAATTTCAAGTTCTTCAAATTATATTGGGGCCTTGTAAAGAATGATCTTATAAACGCTCTAAATTGGTTTTGGGACAAATGTGACATTTCCAACGGTTGCAATGCTTCTTTTGTAACCTTAGTACCAAAGAAGATTGACCCTATGGGGTTGAACGATTTTCGTCCCATTAGCCTAATTGGATGCTACTATAAGATTCTTGCGAAGATCCTTTCAATCCGAATCCGTAATGTGCTACCCGGTCTTATTGATAAAGAGCAAAGCGCGTTTTTAAAAGGAAGATATATTCTAGATGGTGCACTCATTGTAAACGAGTCGATTGATTTTCTCAAAAGGAATAAGAGAAAAAGCCTAATGTTCAAGGTGGATTTTGAGAAAGCTTTCGATAGTCTAAGTTGGGATTTCCTTCTTGAGATCATGAAGAGAATGGGGTTTGGAGATAGATGGCGAAAATGGATACTTGCTTGCCTTCAATCCGCATCTATATCTATTCTTGTTAACGGTTCGCCTACTAATGAGTTCCGTATAGAACGTGGAGTGAGGCAAGGGGACCCGCTATCCCCTTTTCTTTTTATAATCGCGGCGGAAGGTTTAAACCTTCTCACTAAAAGAGCTATCAAGTGTGGATTGTACAAAGGTGTAAAAATTGGATCGGAGGACATCAACATCTCGCACCTTCAATATGCGGATGACACCATTTTCCTTGGTGAATGGAACCGGCAAAATTTTTGCAACTTGATGAAACTTCTCAAATGTTTTGAAAACGCTTCGGGTCTCAAAATTAATTATAATAAGAGCCAATTATTCGGGTTAGGTGTCAATAAAGACGAAGTTGAAGTTTTGGCTAATCGGGTCGGTTGTAAAATTGGTGAGCTTCCGTTCACATATCTTGGGCTACCTATGGGTAAGAACATGAATCGTGTAGAAAATTGGGATCCCGTTATTGAAAAGTTCAACAAGAGACTATCGGATTGGAAAGCCCGAACGGTTTCTTATGGTGGAAGGTTGACGCTTGTTAAATCGATTCTTAGTAGCCTACCGTTATATTATTTTTCTCTCTTTCGTGCCCCGTTGAGTGTAATCAAAATTCTTGAGAGTATTAGGCGCAAATTTTTTTGGGGGGGGGGGGGGGGGGTCGGGTGAGTGCTCTAAATTAAATTGGGTGAAATGGGAAGTTTCTCTCTCGCCTTATGACGAGGGAGGACTTAACATCGGGTCTCTTCGGGGGAAAAATCTTGCTTTGTTGGGGAAATGGTTTTGGAGGGCCAAAACCGAATGTGACTCACTTTGGGTGTCGGTTATTCGAAGTATTCATGGTTATACTATCGAAGACTTAGGAGTAAACTTCACTAACTCCTTTTCAAGACTTATTGGTGATGGCTCGAGCACACAGTTTTGGGAAGAACCGTGGCTGATTACAGCTCCTCTAAAGGACACTTTCAAGCGACTTTATCATTTGGAAGCTGTTCGAAATGCAAGGGTACGAGACAGGATCGCGTGGAGCAATCTTTCGGTTGAATCCTGCTGGAATTGGCTTCGTGAGCCTACGGGACGAGCACTAAATGAATTAAATCAGCTATTGAACCTACTGAATTCATATGTTAAATCGGGCAGGGACACGGATACGTGGGTTTGGAACTTATCTTCAAGCGGGTTGTTTACTACCAAAAGACTCGCAACTCTAATCGACGAAAAAATAATTGGAGGGTACGCATCCGCAAACGACGAAACACTTAAAAACAATCTTGTTCCGTTGAAAGTTGAGCTTTTCATATGGAGGATGCTAAAAAGACGGATTCCGGTTCGGGCCGAGCTTGATAAACGCGGAATCGATTTGGACTCCGTTTTATGTCCCCTATGTGATAATGACGTGGAATCTATTGAGCATTTGATGGTTTTTTGCCAACAATCGATGGATATTTGGGAACGTGTTTACAAATGGTGGGGGTTAGGTCCGGTTACAAATTTGAGCATCAACGAGGCTTTCCGAGGCAATTGTAACCGCTCCTCTTCCCCATTGGGTTCGAAGATATGGCAAGCATTGGAATGGACTTGTGCGTATTTAATATGGAGGAATCGAAACCAAATGGTATTCTCTAAGAAATCGTGGAATTCACCGACGGCGTTAATGGAGATCCAACTCAAATCATTTGAATGGATTTCTACTCGAATTAAGGGTCGCAAATTGGAGTGGTTAACGTGGCTTTCGGATCCGTGGTCTTGCTTGATTTAGCTTTGATTCGTAGGTTCTTTAGTTGCTTCCTTGGCAAATCCCTTTTGTTTTAATTCCTTGTAATGTAGTGCTAGCAATAACGTAGTTCTTGTTGGAAAATCGTGTGTACTTTTACCAAATCAGATTAACGCAGCGGATAGTTAAAATAATAATCTTTAATTATTTTATGAACAAAATTTATACAAGATTAAATTTTCACTTATTTAATGAAATATGCACACAATTAATCTTTCCCAGTGATCCAGTTACACCATAATAATTGTCATGAATATAAAATAAAAGAGGAGTTAACGATATACCTTTCTTGGAGAAATTGATGAGACGGAGAGAAACTTACGATCAAAAATATGACCGTCTCTTAGGATAGTCCACACTACACTTCAAACAACGTCAATGGATGCTAGTCCAAACCCAAGTAATAATTAATCAACCTTTGATTAATATTATGAACTCAAAATGATATTCTTACTTACTCTCTTTTTAATTCTCTCGTATCTTCTTATGAAGGCAAAAGAAAGGAATATATATTACACTTTAGAAACACCCGTGAACCTTATATCAATCCGTGAATATTTTACTTTTTGAAAGAATCTTTACTTTTTGAAAGAATCCAATTTAGGATATTGAATTTGATTTACGTAATATCATAAAGTCGTATTTCTCAAATACTTCAGGGGTAGTTTATGAAACTTATAATTAATAATTTCTATCATGTCACTTTCATGTGAATAGTAAATTAATTAATTTCGTTTCATTTACTATTCATATGAATAGTAAATGAATTAATTTCGATTTACTATTTTGTTACTTGAGTAATATATATACATCATATATATATTTATTTGACGTCTCGGTGTATATGTGTGTGACCCCGAAGGCTCAAATGAATTTGGCCATATAGTTATATGTTGTACCTTGCACATTAATCCTTCAGACTCCCACTTGTGCATGGCACAACACCAAGTAACTATACAAACAATGGTAAGCGTCTAGCAACACGTCATTGTCCCCAAATTCATGTGAGGGTAGTTTCTCGAAACTGTTTATGGTAAGTGTTAAATGTCATTCGTCCTTTTGTTTCAGATACTTTAGTTAAACTTGAGATATGGATCATCGGTCATTCTCATTTGTTTAACGATTTTATTTCTCGATCTTAGAACTGAATTAGATCACCAAATTAATTAAGTATCATCTTAATTACATCTGGGTGCGGCCACACAAATATCTTATTCATTCATCGAGGAGCTCAAAAAGTATCTAACTCCAAACATTTTAGAGGAACAAATCCTATATTGCATACACGTGTCTATCACGAGCTTTACATTATACCCAATGATGGCCTTTATAACAGCCTTATTCAGGACAGCGTTTAACCATATCAAAGTACAATGCTACACTCATCAAGACGGGCGTGCATCTCAAGTCTAAGGACACAAAGACATAATCACTAAAAGATTCACTACTGACTACGATCCATATAGTGACATCTCATGGTTGGGTCATTCCAGTATTCATCATCAATGAATACATATGAATTTTGGTCTCAACAAGGTAACTATTCATCATCAATGAATATAACCAAAATTTCACATTAATCTTAATTCATGTTATTCCCATAACATGATCGATTATGGAGATTTTGAATAATCAACAATTATTCATGGATTAAACATGCTAATATAGAACACAGTGATATAAATGAAACTGATCATACCAACTATATATCAATTCATTAAGATAAAACTGCTTAATGTTCCAAAAATATCCAAATATTAAATTACAAATTAAAAAGATCAGCAGCATAACGAAGTCCAATACTACTAGCATGATCATCATGCTTGTTGTGTGTCATGGGCTTCGTGAACGGGTCAGCCACATTATCATCTGTATGAACCTTAAGAATACTAATATCATTCCTCTCAACGACTTCTTGAATGTAGTCAAATTTTCAAAGAATGTGTCTGCTACCTTTACGTACACGTGATTCTTTCGCTAGTATAATAGCACTTGAATTATCACAATACATTTCCATAGGGGATTCAATGCTGGGAACTACTCCAAGTTCAGCAATAAACTTCCTAATCCAGACAGCTTCTTGAGCAGCTTCTGATGCAGCAATGTATTCTGCTTCTGTTGTAGACTGTGCAACTGTGCTCTGCTTTGAGCTTCTCCAATCAACTGCCCCGCCATTCATGACAAAGACATACCCTGACTGGGATCGAGAATCATCTCGATCAGTTTGGAAACTAGCATCTGTATAACATCTAATACTCAACTCTTCTTCCAAACCACCGTAAACCAAAAACATATCTTTAGTCCTTCGCAGATACTTAAGAATGCTCTTGACAGCAATCCAATGTTCTTCACCTGGATTCTGTTGATAACGACTCGTCAAACTTAAGGCTAACGAGACATCAGGTCTAGTACATAACATGGCATACATAATGGATCCTATAGCCAAAGCATACGGAACACATTTCATTCGTCTTATCTCATCAGGTGAGATAGGACTTTGAGACTTGCTCAAGGTTATGCCTTTTTGCATGGGCAATGCTCCGCGCTTGGAGTTTTGCATGTTAAATCTTCGTAAGATTTTGTCAATGTATGTACTTTGACTCAAACCAATAAGCCTTTTATATCTATTTCTATAGATCCTGATTCCAAGAATATACTTAGCTTCTCCAAGATCTTTCATGGCAAAACATTTTCCAAGCCAAGATTTGACATCTTGCAAAGTTGGAATGTCATTTCCAATAAGTAGTATGTCATCAACATACAAGATCAAGAAGACAACTTTGCTCCCACTAGCTCTAATGTAAACACAGGGCTCATCTTGGTTTTGAGAAAAACCATATTCTTTGATTTTCTGATCAAACTTAAGATTCCAGCTCCTGGATGCTTGCTTTAACCCATAAATGGATTTTAGAAGCTTGCATACTTTAGTAGGATACTTAGGATTCACAAACCCTTCCGGCTGAACCATATATACGTCCTCGCTTAGGTCGCCATTTAGGAAAGCGGTTTTGACATCCATTTGCCATATTTCATAATCATGAAAAGCAGCTATGGCAATAAGTATCCTAATTGATTTAATGCTTGCAACTGGTGAATAAGTTTCCTCATAATCAATTCCTTGAGTTTGAGTATAACCTTTTGCCACCAATCGAGCCTTAAAAGTGTTTACATTACCGTCCATGTCTGTCTTCTTCTTAAAGACCCATTTACACCCCACTGGTTTACAGTTGGGTGGAAGATCAATCAAGTCCCATACTTGATTATCTTTCATGGACTGCATCTCTGCATTCATAGCATCTCGCCATTTGTCAGATTCTGGATCTGATATGGCCTCACGGTAGCTAGAGGGTTCATCATAATCCCCTAGATGAGGTTCATCTGAATTAATCAGAAGATTCAACTTCTCCGGTCGATGAGGAGTTCTACTAGATCTACGAATTACAGGTGCAACACGTTCTGGCTCATCAACAATGTGTTCAGTTTCAACGCGCGGTTGGCTAGTGCCTTCAGAAGGTATATTACTTTGTGATTCTTGAATTTCTTCAAGATCTATTTTACTCCCACTGACTTCTTGTAAGAGAAGATCTCTTTCAAAGAATTCAGCAAAACGAGCAGTAAACACTTTGTTTTCAGCTCGGTAGTAAAAGTAGTAACCCATTGTTTCTTTTGGGTATCCCACAAAGTGACATTTGATACCTCTGGGTTCTAACTTGTTTGAAGTGTCACGTTTCACATACGCTTCACAACCCCAGACTTTCAAATAAGACAGCTTAGGACTCTTTCCATGCCATAACTCAAATGGTGTCTTTTCTACCTTCTTGGTTGGAACCATATTGAGTATGCGTGCAGCAGACTCTAATGCATAACCCCAAAAAGACATTGGTAGAGTAGTTAGACTCATCATAGATCGAACCATATCAAGTAAAGTTCGATTCCTCCGTTCAGACACACCATTGTGTTGTGGTGTGTAAGGTGGAGTGAACTGTGAGACAATCCCACGATTCTTCAGGTGGTCCAAAAACTCTTGACTCATATATTCCCCTCCCCGATCAGAGCGAAGGGCTTTAATGGTCTTTCCAAGTTGATTCTCTACCTCATTTTGGAAGATTTTGAATGTATCAAAAACTTCATGTTTATGTTTCAGCAAGTAAACATAACCATATCTACTATAATCATCAGTAAATGTAACGAAGTATGATTCACCATTTCTAGACATAGTTCTAAAAGGGCCACACACATCAGTATGTATTAGTCCTAAAAGATCTCCAGCTCTCTCACCTAAACCGGAGAAAGGAGCCTTTGTCATCTTTCCACATAAACATGACTTGCATACATCAAATGACTCAGAGTCAGTTGATTCCAAAAGCCCATCCGATTGGAGTTTTGAAATGCGTTGTTTATTTATATGACCAAGACGACAATGCCATAGATAGGTCTTGTTCAAGTCTTGCTTGAATCGTTTGGCAGTACAGGTATATACAGAATTATTATTTGAAATCACACCATGCATATCAATTTCAAAAATACCATCACGTGGAATAGCATTAAAATAAAATACATTATTCTTAGAAACTGAAATACCAAAGTGCGTAAATGTAAGTTCAAAACCAACATTTTTCAAAAGAGAAACTGAAATTACATTGCTCGTAATACTTGGAGCATAATGACATTGCTCCAACAAAACAATAAGACCACTAGGTAGAGTAAGCTCATAGGTTCCAATAGCTTCAACAGCAGCTCGAGCCCCATTGCCCACTCTTAAGTCTAGTGTGTCTTTCTTCAGTCTCTTACTTCTTCTCATTCCCTGCATATTGTTACAGATGTGAGTACCACAACCAGTATCAAAAATCCAGGAATCACTAGAAAAAGTATATAACTGTATATGAAATATACCTGACTTGCTGGTCTGACCAGCTTTGCCTTTTCTCAACTCAGATAGGTATGAAGGACAGTTCCTCCTCCAGTGGCCAACCTTTCCACAGTGGAAACAGTCGGCGTCTTTAGCTGGATTTTCTTTCTTGGGGGGTGGTGGAATTTTCTTCTTAGCAATTGACTTGCCTTTAACTTTTCCCCAAGTTTTCGGCTTATTCTTCTTCTGTCATAACCCGTCCTTAACCATAAGAACGTGTTAGATAACGTATGATTTCATTGCGAGGTATTGACCTCTATATGCGACATTTTTAAAAAAGAAAACTGCATATATTATACATTACAAACCAAACCATTATTTTTGTTACAAGCTTTAGACAATAAAAAGATGATTATCGTTTAACGATAATCTTCGACTTACAAACTTTACAAATGATAATAACAACACGATTTCTAGCATATTTTACAACACACGTCCTCGGATATGCAGTTTTATTTTTGACACAAATATGAGTACGCATGATCCTGCTTAGATTCAACATAATGCAGTGGAAGCTTTAATTATCACCTGAGAATAAACATGTTTAAAAACGTCAACATAAAGTTGGTGAGATATAGGTTTAGTGCGCAGCAATATATATATATAGACCACAAGATTTCGTATATAAACATTTCAATAAAAACATTCTAAGTGGTTGAGCACTTGGTAACCATACTTAACATTTTCACGTCGCATATTCCCTTTAATATGAAATCTTACTACACCGTACCAAGTGTAGTCACAAAACGAAGTACTGTGCAACCGTTGAATACTGGTCGTCCAGTCCGGTTGGGGTTGTCAGGCCCGATAGATCTATCAACAGGATTCGCGTTTACATTACCGCTGTAAATATTAGTTACCAAGCTACAGGGAAGTATGCCAGTGGTACAACTCAACGTAGAATATATTTTTCAGTTACTTGTGTCCATAATGTAAAACATAAAATACATGTATTCTCATCCCGAAATATTTAGAGTTTAAAAGTGGGACTATATACTCACTCTTGTCTTGATGATATATATATTTTGACTTGGTCTTCCGGTTGATATCACGAACCTATCCATATATAATATATCAATATGTTTTCATTTTAAAACAAACGTTATATATATATATACTTGTTATACTTTTAATATTTTGAATATTTCCTTAGTCCGTAGTTAGCATTCCGATGTTAGTAATTCAATTTTTAATGGTTCATTTTTAGATGTTTAATATACCCGCAATAAACAAAACCCCCAACGAAATAAATAAAACCCCATCGTATATGTATTGGTCGAGATTAATCTTGACCCATGGTACCGGTGTTGTCAAATGACGTGTTGCGTACATAAAGTACCGGTGTTGTCAAATGACGTGTTGCGTACAATCATGGGATCTTATGATTAATCTTCTCGTGTTGTTTACGGGTGATCCTGAACCATATAAAATTAAATTATAGGTACATATATATAAAATATCATGTTATCTTAGAAGTATGTGATTTTATGTAAATTTTTCCAATGAATCCCGAAGTCATTTAAGTCTTGGATAACCAATTTTGTTTCGGTCATAGTTTCTTCGTTACAAGTCCGTTTTCGTTGATTCAACTTGCCATCTCCTTGGATCGAGTCCCTCTTTAAGACTATGAACTGTAAATACCTTAGTTTGTATTCAAAATCATACGGCATAAGTGAAACATTAGTGAAACATATGAAGTTAAACATTTTTGTTACAACAAAATCATTTAATGACCATTTTTCTAAAAATACTTATACTTTGAAAAACCAAGTTTTACCTTGTTAAATTAGCATATACATAAGTTATATTACAGGTCTTGAAGTATTTTAAAAGTTAAGTTAGAAGGATCTATTTAGTTTGCAAACAAGTTTGAAAACATTCAAACTATGTTCTTGTTGTTAAACTTGTATACCACAAAATATGATAGCTATATATATATGAATCGAATAAGGTTATGAACATAGATTCTACCTCAAGTTCCTTGGATGAAGTTGCTGTAAAAGAGAAGTAAGAAGCTAGAATCAAAAGGGTACTAGAGGTGGATGAAAGATTGGAAGTAAGTTGGTGTTCTTGGAGGGTTTTCTTGAAATGTTTTTGTATGGTTTTCTTATGGTGTTTTAGTATGGTTTTTGAAGCTAGATCTTTATGGAATTTTGCTGGGTTGTTATGGAGTTTAGAGAGTAAGAAAGAGTGTGTGTTTTTAGTTAAGAGATTGAAGTAAAAATGAATCAAAAATGATGATACATATATACTCCTAAAAATGTGATCTTTAAGGATAACATGACAAAATTCTAGTTTGTATTTTTGTAATTAGTCTTGCAATGATTCAAAAGTAATTACCTTATACATAAGGCATGAATAAGGGCTGGTTAGGTGGTGATTTGATGTGTATATACCAATAGTAAATACGTATAGAAGCTTGGTATGATACGAGTACAAATACTCTAGGTATACGTATAGAAATTTTGTGAAAAATGGAATGAGGATTCAAATATAGCTATCTTTTGTGAATACACTTATATGATTTTATGTATTTAAGTTCTTAAAAGTGATTAAATACATTACTTATACAATATATGTATAAACATTATAAGTCTTAAGTATTTATGTCAATTAACGTTACGTATTGTTATCATTTTGAAGACTTAAGTTAGTAGTTTCAAAATATACTTATAACTTGTTGTTATTAATACAAAATGAGATATTAAAACATTTATTAATCATGTTAAATATGTATATACACATATATATACACAAACGTATAATTATCATATATTGTATAGTTCGTGATATCATCGGTCAAACTAGACGGTCAAACGTTGTGTAAAACTCTTTTCGGAAACATAAGTCTCAACAATTTGGATTGCTTATCAAGTTGGTAATGTTTATTTTATGTAAATATTAATCTTATAAGTATAGTATGATCGAAAAAAAAAAAAAAGTGCGGGTCGTTACATTACCTCCCCGTTAAATAAATTTCGTCCCGAAATTTTAAAATTGTACCTATTTTGCGTCATCGAGAAACAAATGCGGATACTTTCGTTTTATCTGATCCTCTCGTTCCCAAGTAAACTCGGGACCTCTTCTAGCATTCCAACGAACCTTAACAATCGGTATATTGCTCTGTTTGAGCTGTTTAACTTCACGGTCCATGATTTCAATTGGTTCTTCGACGAATTGTAGTTTCTCGTCGACATGGATTTCTTCAAGAGGAATGGTGAGGTCTTCCTTTGCAAGACACTTCTTAAGGTTTGAGACGTGAAAGGTATTATGTACTCCGGCGAGTTGTTGTGGTAACTCGAGTCGATAAGCTACCGGTCCAATGCGTTCGATGATCTTAAACGGGCCTACGTATCTTGGGTTCAGTTTACCCCTTTTGCCGAAACGTATTACACCTTTCCAAGGTGACACCTTTAGCATAACCATGTCCCCGACCTGAAACTCTAATGGTTTCCTTCGGACATCGGCGTAGCTCTTTTGGCGACTGCGGGCTGTTTTTAATCTCTCCTTGATTTGTACTATCTTCTCGGTCGTTTCGTGTATGATCTCGGGACCAGTTAAATGTCGATCTCCTACTTCATTCCAACAGATAGGAGATCTACACTTCCTTCCGTACAATGCTTCGAATGGCGCAGCTCCAATGCTCGCATGATAACTATTATTATACAAGAATTCTGCTAACGGTAGATATTTATCCCATCCGTTTCCAAAATCAATCACACATGCCCTGAGCATGTCTTCAAGAGTCTGAATTGTTCTTTCACTCTGCCCGTCGGTCTGCGGATGATATGCGGTACTCATATCCAAACGAGTTCCTAGTGCCTCCTGTAGTGATTGCCAAAACTTTGAGGTAAATCTACTATCACGATCGGATATAATGGAAATAGATATTCCATGCCTTGAAACAACTTCCTTTATATACAATCGTAATAGTTTCTCCATTCTATCTGTTTCCTTTATAGGCAAGAAATGTGCAGACTTGGTGAGACGATCAACAATCACCCAAATGGTGTCGTATCCCCAGGCAGTCTTTGGTAACTTCGTGATGAAATCCATGGTAATACCATCCCATTTCCATTCTGGGATTTCTGGTTGTTGAAGTAACCCTGACGGCTTTTGATGTTCTGCTTTGACTTTGGAACAAGTTAAACATTCCCCAACATATGTTGCAACGTCTGTCTTCAAATTAGGCCACCAATAATGCGTCTTAAGATCTTGGTACATCTTTCCAACTCCAGGATGTATCGAATATCTTGTCTTATGTGCCTCGTTCAATATCAATTTCCTTAATCCACCCAACTTCGGTACCCAAATACGATTTGCAAAATATCGAATTCCATCTTCCTGCATAACGAGTTGCTTCTCATACTTCTTCATTATTTCATTTCCTATATTTTCTTTAGTAAGTGCTTCTCGTTGAACTTCTTTGATTTGTGAGTTGAGATTCATGCGAATTTTTATGTTCATCGCTCGTACTCGAATTGGTTCTCGTTCCTTTTTGCTTAGAGCATCGGCCACCACGTTCGCTTTCCCGGGATGATAACGAATTTCACAATCATAGTCATTTATTAACTCAACCCACCTACGTTGCCTCATGTTCAATTGTTTCTGATCAAAAATATGTTGAAGGCTTTTATGATCAGTAAACACAGTGAATTTAACCCCATACAAGTAGTGTCTCCACATCTTCAATGCAAACACGACTGCTCCCAATTCTAGATCATGCGTCGTATAATTTCGCTCGTGAATCTTCAATTGTCGGGATGCGAATGCAATAACTTTCTTCCGTTGCATAAGAACACAACCAAAACCTTGTCGCGAAGCGTCACAATATATTTCAAAATCATCGTTCCCTTCAGGTAACGATAAAATAGGCGCCGTAGTTAACTTCTTCTTCAATAATTGAAATGCGTTCTCCTGCTCCGAGGTCCATTCGTATTTCTTCCCTTTTTGCGTTAATGCTGTCAACGGCTTAGCTATTCGAGAAAAATCTTGAATAAACCTTCTATAATAACCGGCTAAACCCAAAAATTGGCGTATCTGCATTGGTGTCTTAGGAGTCTCCCATTTTTCAATGGCTTCAATTTTTGCTGGATCAACCTGAATTCCTTTGCTACTAACAACGTGGCCAAGAAATTGTACTTCTTCCAACCAGAAAGCACACTTAGAAAATTTAGCATATAGCTGTTCTTTTCTTAACAACTCCAATATCAACCTTAAATGCTCTTCATGCTCTTGCTCACTCTTGGAATAGATAAGAATATCATCAATGAAAACGATAACAAACTTATCTAAATACGGACTACAAACTCGATTCATGAGGTCCATGAATACAGCTGGCGCATTTGTCAATCCAAACGGCATGACCAAAAATTCGTAATGACCATAACGTGTCCGAAAAGCAGTTTTCGGAATGTCCTCTTCTTTGACGCGTAGTTGATGATAGCCCGATCTTAAGTCGATTTTCGAATAAACACATGATCCTTGCAATTGATCAAATAAGTCATCAATTCTCGGTAGTGGATATCGATTCTTGATAGTTAACTTATTTAATTCACGATAGTCTATACACATCCTAAAAGATCCATCTTTCTTCTTAACAAACAAAATTGGAGCTCCCCACGGTGAAGTACTCGGTCGTATGAATCCACGGTCCAGTAATTCTTTTAACTGACTTTGAAGTTCTTTTAACTCGGACGGTGCAAGTCTATATGGAGCACGAGCCACTGGTGCAGCTCCTGGTACTAAATCTATTTGAAATTCTACCGATCTAAATGGAGGTAATCCCGGCAATTCTTCCGGAAAAACTTCAGGAAAATCTCTTGCCACAGGCACGTCGTTGATGCACTTTTCTTTCTTTTCGACTTTATTAACATGTGCTAAAATAGCGTAACATCCCTTTTCTAAACACTTCTTGGCTTTCAAACAGCTAATGAGTTTTAGCTTTGAATTACCCTTCTCTCCATAAATCATCACCGGTATTTTATCCTTACCAGGAATACGAATTGCCTTCTTGGCACAAACAACTTCCGCTCCTATTTTGGACATCCAGTCCATGCCGACTATTACATCAAAACTTCCTAATTCTACGGGTATTAAGTCGATTTTAAACGTTTCTCCGGCTAGATTTATTTCACAACCACGACAAATTTTATCGGCTTTAATTAGTTTACCATTAGCTAACTCAATCAAGTACTTAGCATCTAGAGGTAATGATGAACAAATCAATTTAGTGTAAAAATTTATACACACGTAACTTCTATCGGCACCAGTATCAAATAAAATAGATGCTGATAAGTTATTAATGGTAAACGTACCCGTAACAAGCTCCGGGTCTTCTCGTGCCTCTCTAGCATTAATAACAAACGCTCTTCCACGTGCAGGTCCTCCATTCTGATTCGGGCACTGGCTCTTATAGTGACCTTGTTTTCCACACCCAAAACAAGTAATGGTAGCCAAAGCAGTTCTATTTGCGTTGGTGGCAGGAGTCTTGTTGCCATTTGTAACGAGAGCCTTACAATCTTCCGCAAGATGACCTTGTCGATTACACTTGGTGCATAACACACTACAGTAACCAAAGTGATGTTTGTGGCAACGGTTGCATAAAGGATTTTGTCCTTTATAACCAAAGCTTAAACCACTACCCGCACCTTGCGTGTTTTCTTGTTTCTTAAAAGATTGTTGTTGGTTACCTCGATCATAATTTCCATTCCACTTTCTTTTGTTACCTGATACCTTCACATCAGTATTGGATACTTTCTTATCCATGATGACCTGATCCATTAGCTCGTTTGCCATGGTTATAGCTTCATGAATTGTCTTAGGTTTCGATGCTGTAACATTTGCCTTGACCTTTTTGGGCAAACCAGCTTTGTACATTTCAATCTTCCGTTCTTCGGTTGGAACCAATTCAGGACATAGCAAAACTAATTCCATGAATCGCTGGTTGTAGTTGGTGATTTCAGTACCAACCACCTTCAAACTTCGTAACTCATCTTCTAACTTAATAACCTCATTCCTTGGACAATACTCGGTGATTATCATCGCTTTGAATTCTTCCCATGGAGTATCATAAGCTACATCTCCTCCTACCGCCTTCACATAATTCTTCCACCATGTGAGTGCACTATCTTGTAAAGTGCACGATGCAAACTTGGTCATGTCTTTTTCATCACAACCGCTGATTTTGAACACCGTCTCCATCTTTTCTATCCATCGGGTTAAACCGATAGGTCCTTCCGTTCCACTGAATGATGATGGCTTGCAAGCTTGGAACGTCTTGTAGGAGCATCCTACACGAGGATTTGGATTAACTGCAGCAGCTCTTGCAGCCTCAACCCATAACATTCTGTCGTTCACTCGCTGGTTGATGAGTTCCTCGAGTTCTTGTTCCGTCATTCGATTCAATCGCGCCATTTCCTAATGAAAGAAAATAATTATTCACATGGATTATTATAGATGTAGTGTGTATTTATAGTACATTTATAGCTTATTAATAATATGAACTAGGTATTATTATAAAAGCCTTTTCTTCTTATTAGCGTTTTATAATTATATCTTGGGTAGTACCTACCCGTTAATGTTCATACTTAATAGCTTAGTACAGAATCAATTACTACAATCTAAATAATACTTAACCATGGAAAATTATTGCATTTCATACTTCAATATTTTACATATGCTTATCTTACATCGAACATTAAGCAAACCACACTATTAATATTATACAAAAAATTATTCGGTTCCATGGTTTGACACAGCAGCGCATCGTTTGATCTATTTTCTAGGACGTTTAGACACAAAGATTTGCTTAACGCTTATCCTAACTGTCTGCCTATATTTTGGCTGTGGGACTGAAGAACTGGATGCCGGGACAGAACGAATAGGAATAGCGGGAATAGGGGTGGTAGTGTTGAGTGGAATTGGTGCCACATCATTCTCATTAAACTCGGGATTTGGATTTTCTAATTCATTAGCCTTTCGTTTCTTTCCTAGTTCAAACTCGTCTTTTGTAATTTCCTGTATTTCTTCCTCGGGTTCACTTTCCTCCTCGGGTTCACTTTCCTCCTCGGGTTCACTTTCCTCCTCGGGTTCATCCGGAATTTGTGAGTCTTCCCCAAGGATATCATTTTCGTCGTCGGACAGGTTAATGACTGGAACGCCATCTGAAGATTCTGATTCGGAGTCGTTGATTGTGATAACAATTTTTGAGCTCGACATCTATCACACAACAACTAACCCATTAGTACTTATATAATATTTACATATAAATTTTAACCAACAGTGATAAGCAATGGTTTTTTTTTTTTTTAAATCAGACCCGGTCAAAGTCCAGACTTACTAATGTATCCTAACGGCTTCTCGGTTAGACACACTAATGCAGACCTGGTTCGCTAAGACCAACGCTCTGATACCACATGTCATAACCCGTCCTTAACCATAAGAACGTGTTAGATAACGTATGATTTCATTGCGAGGTATTGACCTCTATATGCGACATTTTTAAAAAAGAAAACTGCATATATTATACATTACAAACCAAACCATTATTTTTGTTACAAGCTTTAGACAATAAAAAGATGATTATCGTTTAACGATAATCTTCGACTTACAAACTTTACAAATGATAATAACAACACGATTTCTAGCATATTTTACAACACACGTCCTCGGATATGCAGTTTTATTTTTGACACAAATATGAGTACGCATGATCCTGCTTAGATTCAACATAATGCAGTGGAAGCTTTAATTATCACCTGAGAATAAACATGTTTAAAAACGTCAACATAAAGTTGGTGAGATATAGGTTTAGTGCGCAGCAATATATATATATAGACCACAAGATTTCGTATATAAACATTTCAATAAAAACATTCTAAGTGGTTGAGCACTTGGTAACCATACTTAACATTTTCACGTCGCATATTCCCTTTAATATGAAATCTTACTACACCGTACCAAGTGTAGTCACAAAACGAAGTACTGTGCAACCGTTGAATACTGGTCGTCCAGTCCGGTTGGGGTTGTCAGGCCCGATAGATCTATCAACAGGATTCGCGTTTACATTACCGCTGTAAATATTAGTTACCAAGCTACAGGGAAGTATGCCAGTGGTACAACTCAACGTAGAATATATTTTTCAGTTACTTGTGTCCATAATGTAAAACATAAAATACATGTATTCTCATCCCGAAATATTTAGAGTTTAAAAGTGGGACTATATACTCACTCTTGTCTTGATGATATATATATTTTGACTTGGTCTTCCGGTTGATATCACGAACCTATCCATATATAATATATCAATATGTTTTCATTTTAAAACAAACGTTATATATATATATACTTGTTATACTTTTAATATTTTGAATATTTCCTTAGTCCGTAGTTAGCATTCCGATGTTAGTAATTCAATTTTTAATGGTTCATTTTTAGATGTTTAATATACCCGCAATAAACAAAACCCCCAACGAAATAAATAAAACCCCATCGTATATGTATTGGTCGAGATTAATCTTGACCCATGGTACCGGTGTTGTCAAATGACGTGTTGCGTACATAAAGTACCGGTGTTGTCAAATGACGTGTTGCGTACAATCATGGGATCTTATGATTAATCTTCTCGTGTTGTTTACGGGTGATCCTGAACCATATAAAATTAAATTATAGGTACATATATATAAAATATCATGTTATCTTAGAAGTATGTGATTTTATGTAAATTTTTCCAATGAATCCCGAAGTCATTTAAGTCTTGGATAACCAATTTTGTTTCGGTCATAGTTTCTTCGTTACAAGTCCGTTTTCGTTGATTCAACTTGCCATCTCCTTGGATCGAGTCCCTCTTTAAGACTATGAACTGTAAATACCTTAGTTTGTATTCAAAATCATACGGCATAAGTGAAACATTAGTGAAACATATGAAGTTAAACATTTTTGTTACAACAAAATCATTTAATGACCATTTTTCTAAAAATACTTATACTTTGAAAAACCAAGTTTTACCTTGTTAAATTAGCATATACATAAGTTATATTACAGGTCTTGAAGTATTTTAAAAGTTAAGTTAGAAGGATCTATTTAGTTTGCAAACAAGTTTGAAAACATTCAAACTATGTTCTCGTTGTTAAACTTGTATACCACAAAATATGATAGCTATATATATATGAATCGAATAAGGTTATGAACATAGATTCTACCTCAAGTTCCTTGGATGAAGTTGCTGTAAAAGAGAAGTAAGAAGCTAGAATCAAAAGGGTACTAGAGGTGGATGAAAGATTGGAAGTAAGTTGGTGTTCTTGGAGGGTTTTCTTGAAATGTTTTTGTATGGTTTTCTTATGGTGTTTTAGTATGGTTTTTGAAGCTAGATCTTTATGGAATTTTGCTGGGTTGTTATGGAGTTTAGAGAGTAAGAAAGAGTGTGTGTTTTTAGTTAAGAGATTGAAGTAAAAATGAATCAAAAATGATGATACATATATACTCCTAAAAATGTGATCTTTAAGGATAACATGACAAAATTCTAGTTTGTATTTTTGTAATTAGTCTTGCAATGATTCAAAAGTAATTACCTTATACATAAGGCATGAATAAGGGCTGGTTAGGTGGTGATTTGATGTGTATATACCAATAGTAAATACGTATAGAAGCTTGGTATGATACGAGTACAAATACTCTAGGTATACGTATAGAAATTTTGTGAAAAATGGAATGAGGATTCAAATATAGCTATCTTTTGTGAATACACTTATATGATTTTATGTATTTAAGTTCTTAAAAGTGATTAAATACATTACTTATACAATATATGTATAAACATTATAAGTCTTAAGTATTTATGTCAATTAACGTTACGTATTGTTATCATTTTGAAGACTTAAGTTAGTAGTTTCAAAATATACTTATAACTTGTTGTTATTAATACAAAATGAGATATTAAAACATTTATTAATCATGTTAAATATGTATATACACATATATATACACAAACGTATAATTATCATATATTGTATAGTTCGTGATATCATCGGTCAAACTAGACGGTCAAACGTTGTGTAAAACTCTTTTCGGAAACATAAGTCTCAACAATTTGGATTGCTTATCAAGTTGGTAATGTTTATTTTATGTAAATATTAATCTTATAAGTATAGTATGATCGAAAAAAAAAAAAAGTGCGGGTCGTTACATCTTCACCTTACCATCCCTAATCATTAGGATACCTGGATTGGAAACCTTAGATGGAATATTCTGTTCAGCAGTTTTAAGCATCGAATGCACCTCTGCCAGAGATTTCTCCCAACCTTGCATATTGTAATTCATCACAAATTGGTCATACGATTTTGGTAGTGAATTCAAAACCGTGTTCACAGCCAAGTTAGGCGGCAAGGTAGTTCCAAGTTTTTCCAATCGGTCAATGTAGCTTTTCATTTTCAAGACATGAGAGCTCACTGACTGACCTTCCTCCATTTTGCATGTTTGAAGAAGCTTATAAGTTTCATACAACTCTTGACTAGCTTGTTTCTGAAACATATTTTTCAGCTCAGTCATCATATCATATGCTGTACGATCTTCCATTTCCTTTTGGAGGTCAGGAGTCATACTAGCAAGCATGATTAAAGCTATCTTCTCTTGCTCATCGAACAACTTCCGATAAGCAGTTTGTTGAGCAGCAGTAGCTGTCTCAGGAGGAGCATCGGGTAAGGGTTCTTCAATTTTGTTCAACTTCCCTTCATATTTGAGAACGATTCTCAAGTTGCGCTGCCAGTCTAGGAAGTTTGAACCATTGAGTTTCTCCTTCTCCAACAAAGAACGGAGATTGTTTTGGTTTACGTTTTGATTGTTTGACATCTACATAAGAACAAGATTCAATTTAGTATTTTCGATATAAAACTTTAATAAATTAACTACCCAAGTTTTATATATTTTAAAAACAATTAATTTACGAAAGCCTAAGATCCACATAGAGGTTCCATAACTACATCTGTTGATCAGCTAGTAGTTATAGAGTCTATTGGTAGGTAGCGGTTACCAATTGCATTACAAGTGCAACTCTTAGATCTTTATGGGACTCAGAAATATGTGTAGTTCAACAAACCACTATTATCTACTAGCATGTTTGTCCCATCCTTGCCTCGAACTCAGGTCTCACCGTGAATACGATTAAGTCGTCCAATTTGAAAACAGTGGAAATTCAGCCTAGTCTCACTCGTAACTGAAAATCCACCTCGTGGCTATAATTCGATTAGGTCTCACCGTAATCAAAAAATAACGAGGAGTGTTTGCAAGCTCATTGGATGGCATGACTTAAATTTGACGGGTATTTTGAAAAAGTTTGTGTTAACGAATAATGCATGCACACAAGATTCGCTACACTATTTGTTAAAAATCATTTTAACCAATTTTATATATGTCGATCGTGTTTATGCGTCTAGTTTGTTATTTTATTTTATATATAAAAGTTACAAATACACATTGTGTATCGTTTTAAAACAATTTTAAAAGATGTCGCCCATATATATTATTTGAGTTTCAAAAAAAAAACATTTAACTTTAAACTCGTTAGAGTTTAACTTTTTAAAATCATCAATTTTAATCTTGAAACTCGTTACCGGTTTTATTTGATGTTTTCATCAAAAACATTTAGCATATATATTCTAATCAACAATTATATATAAATGCAAAAATAAAACACAACCATGCATCACACACACATAGCCTAGCCCAAAAATCCTATGCTTGATCCCATGAGCCGACATGGGATCAAGAGGTCAAACTAAGGGTAATATCGTAGCTCCCACTTAATTCAAGAATTAAGTGAAAACTTAACAAAACGCCATCGTTGTCAATTTGACCTGTTCGCCATCTTCTAAGCCAAAAGCATGTTGTATTGTATCTTCAATCTTCATCTTGTTACATTTATTTAAATTTGAAATTACAACTAAACTAATACTTTTACAAATTGAAATAAACTTAAATACAATACTATGAAAAAGAAAAATAAATATAATACAACTTTGGCTTCAAAATGGCCTTTCTAATAATACAAATAATCAACATGACATAATATTGCCGTAATCAACAATCACAACAAACATACATAGGTCGGGGCAATATGGCTATGTGTGCAATCACAATTCTAATAACTACATTATTAAAACCTACATATGGCTTGTCCATGGTTACAATGCATATGTACAACCATGGAATATAACAATCAACAATTATAATAAATATTCAAGCCATAACAATTAAATCTACAATTTAAAATAGTGATATTCTTTCAATCATATTTGTGCGTCATGAGGTTAAGTCTAAATCAACCGTGTTGACTTTAAAAACCAAAAAGGTTTCGACTTTTACCAATTCACCACAAAGCTAAATTTAAAGAAAATCACGCGACAATTAAGATGGTGTAAAAGCGGCTCGGATACCACTGTTGGAAAATCGTGTGTACTTTTACCAAATCAGATTAACGCAGCGGATAGTTAAAATAATAATCTTTAATTATTTTATGAACAAAATTTATACAAGATTAAATTTTCACTTATTTAATGAAACATGCACACAATTAATCTTTTCCAGTGATCCAGTTACACCATAATAATTGTCATGAATATAAAATAAAAGAGGAGTTAACGATATACCTTTCTTGGAGAAATTGATGAGACGGAGAGAAACTTACGATCAAAAATATGACCGTCTCTTAGGATAGTCCACACTACACTTCAAACAACGTCAATGGATGCTAGTCCAAACCCAAGTAATAATTAATCAACCTTTGATTAATATTATGAACTCAAAATGATATTCTTACTTACTCTCTTTTTAATTCTCTCGTATCTTCTTATGAAGGCAAAAGAAAGGAATATATATTACACTTTAGAAACACCCGTGAACCTTATATCAATCCGTGAATATTTTACTTTTTGAAAGAATCTTTACTTTTTGAAAGAATCCAATTTAGGATATTGAATTTGATTTACGTAATATCATAAAGTCGTATTTCTCAAATACTTCAGGGGTAGTTTATGAAACTTATAATTAATAATTTCTATCATGTCACTTTCATGTGAATAGTAAATTAATTAATTTCGTTTCATTTACTATTCATATGAATAGTAAATGAATTAATTTCGATTTACTATTTTGTTACTTGAGTAATATATATACATCATATATATATTTATTTGACGTCTCGGTGTATATGTGTGTGACCCCGAAGGCTCAAATGAATTTGGCCATATAGTTATATGTTGTACCTTGCACATTAATCCTTCAGTTCTCGTGCTTGTTTGTAGCCTTTTCGGCAAATTATCCTCTCGTGTAATGGGGTGAGCCCCCCTTCTTGGCTCTCGAGTTTTTAATATATCCTTGCTTTTCGAAAAAAAAAAGTTTTATGTCTTTCGCTATATGCAATCAGAGACCTCTTAGAAGATGTGCTAACATATGCAATCGAACAAGATCAAAAAATCAAAGAGGCCTAATATTTTGAAAACTCAAGTATATACTTGTTTTTCTTATCAGTCTTAAGAGGGAAAGAATTTTACAACGGAAAAGCAAAAACCTTTTGTTCGTTTCTTTCAAAAAAATTGACATACTCGATATATAAATTAAAAATTTTAACGTTTATAAAGGCTCGTGTTTTATATTTCGATTTCGATTAGGTTCCTATGATAAATGAGATGGCCCAGTATACAATACTCCTCTAAACATGTTTTTATCGCTACATACTTATTCACTTTTTATAATTTGATGTAAACGTAGTCGTCATTATTTGAAGGAAAACTGGATTAGATGTTAAAGTTCACATTAGGCAAGTAGATAAATTAGCTTAAAAATTTACTAGAATCACGAATTTTTGTAGCCCAAATCCATGATATGAGATTAGTCATACTTTGGTCAGTTATTTCTTTTTGTCTCCGTGTATGTGATGGATGACAGGCTCCTTTTTGTTTGACCATAGGTTAGTTCATAGTCAATTTTCTTGTTCAGTTCATATTCAACGTTGAGCGAACTTTATGTTTGTAAAATCAACGATAAGTTTCTTAAGCGGAATCCGTGATTCCACGGGGCAATAAACTAAATGACGTTAACATTTACATTCACTTAATACCTAAAACATATCACTAATAGAAGTTGTTCTCCACGTCGTTCTCTACGTTTTGGCATAACTAATTGCTTGTATTGTGGTATAATTTCTTTAACCCTAGAATTTAAAATCAATTTATTTTAATATTCATAGTGTAATAGTGTATTGTTGCTAGTGCTCATGTCCACGTCCCATTATATGCGTTTTGTTACTCGGTTTGCTCGTATCTGTATTGTAATTAATTTTCGTTTTTAGTGCAGACCCTAACCATACGTATGACTTGAAATCAGTAAATTATATATGTATATTTGGATTGCTATCGAAAACTATTAAGCATACCATATTTATATTATATCCCAAAAAAACTCCTCGTCACACACCATCACCATTTTGTATGGTCTTGGAATTACGCTTAAGCATACCATATCTAAATTTTAAAATTATGTTGAGTTTATTGTAAATCATAAATATTTCTTTTTATTATCGATTATTTTATATAATTTTGGTATTAATTAATGTTATTTATAACACTTTTAATTATAAATATGGAATTAATATATATATATATATATATATATATATATATATATATATATATATATATATATATATATATATATATATATATATATATATATATATATATATATATATATATATATATATGAAATGTTTAAACGTATCGCTTAGAAATACGTTTATCATTTTTCATATATTTGGCTAAAGAATACCCTAACGATACATGATAAACACATTATTAAATAAAGTATAATTTTCCAAGGTTAATATAAATCTTAATCAATAATAATGTATAAATAGAAATGAAATGAGTTCAATAAATGAAATTTGAGTTATATATGGTAATATTGAGTGTATTTAGTCATTCTTATCTTGTGCCCGACACAAGATAGTCAAACTCAATTATTAATTAGATTAGTAATTAGTAATTAGTAATTAGTAATAATCAAGTTATCGACGGCTAAAATTTTGCTACTCTTGAGTAATGATGATAGATAATGGAAGCGACGGCTAGTGGCTACTCATATATGAGGAAGTTGCAAGATAAGTTGGTTACTCCTATTTGGTTAAGTGAATGTATCACATGCGGAAAAAGAGTAAAATAAATTATTTTATAATAAGTAATGGAGTAACTAACAATAAAATAAAAAAGTATGAAATATTTTGGGATGGTGCAAGTTTGCAACTAAAACGTCAAATAGTCCAAACATATGATGGGAGTGCAATAACATGACGTGGAAATCCATCTTATCTGAATCTCGTGCTTGGATGATTTGTAACACGTGCATACATTTGTCATCTACGGAGTAGTTTTTTGGAAGGCCACGTAGATATAAGGCGATGATGATGTACATAACTTCAATTTTATTTAGTTTGTAATATTTGCCTTATACATCCAAACCATAAAATCTCACTTATTGTTCATCTAGTACATTCTAATCTTTTCAGACTATTTCATTCATTAACAAGTTTTTTTTTTCCCGCTAGAATAACGACTATTACGAAAACAAGGATACCTTCATTAAAAAAATGAAGTAACCTATAACTAATATAACTAACTCAAACAAAACGGCTCGTTAAAACGGCTCATTAAAAGTAAACATTTTAGAATCAAAACAGAACTAAACTTCGCTAACTCTAATCGAACCTTAGCGGGAACGCGATACCTAATACGAATGGAACAAGCATCAAACATAACGACAAAAAGAAAGAAAACAAACAAGCAAAAAACGTCAACGTTTAACAACCAACTAGAATACGCAATCAAAGAAGTCGTATTAGCCGGCTTTGGATGCGACCTTCTGATTCTTTTCATCCGGCCGAGGCGTCATCACATTTATCTTATCGATACGAACACCTATTTCGTTTCGATTTGAAAAGGAACGTGTCAAGACATTGAAAGATCTATCGTTAATAAGTGTGCCCGACGATGGGGAATAAATCCCCACTTTGCCAAATTTAAAAAGATAAAAACCTTCATAGTTAGCGTCCGCAGCACCCGCCACGTGCACCCGAAAAAATCTTTTATTAATAGTTTATACTTGTGGTTTGGTGTTAATAAATTAGTAAGCATTTTGGATTTCTTGGCTTTAACCAATGACAAAAATTTTTACCTTCTTTCACTTTTTTTCGTAGCTTTTTTTTTTTCGTGCTACTTGTACACTTTTTTTTTTTCTCTAAACCTTAACTTTCTAAAAAAATATGTAACTTACTTTATTTGATTTAATCTATATTTTTTAGTCTCATTATACTCAATTTAATATTAGTGGAAGACATAATATATCTTTTTATGTGATATTAGTTGAACGACTGGTAAAATCACAGGTTTGTTAAAGAAAACTATTGAATTGTATGTTATAGCTAACAAAAATTATTAAACTATATGTGAATGTTATATAAAATCAAAATATCAATCAATATGTTTTTTCATAAGAAAATCAAAATTGAACATTACTATATCATATTTATAAAGAAGTACAATAATTTTGGTATTGATTCTTATTAATTCGAATTATCAGATTTAATTTAGTTTTGAAATTGAATTTGAGGTTGATAATCATAAATATTCTTTTTAATTATTTAGTCAACATATATATCTTTCAAAACGTAACTGGAATGAAATTTAGGAAAAATTTATAGGAAATTATTCAATACTTTTTTAATCAAGATAATTGGTAACTTGATTTACGGATATGTTATTGTTTCAAATTGTTTTAATTTTGTTAAAATAATTTTTTTTTCTTTAAATTGAATTAAATATAAGTTAAGCTTAGCTTCATTATCCGTATTAATTGAGTTTATATAGAAGTATATAAAAAAAATTGATAAAAAAATATAACAACTATAGAATGCATAACAACCGATTATTGTGATAAAGCTACTAAATTTAACTTTAGAGTATAATTTATCTTTAATAGGATTTATAATTTTAATGACAATGTAAATATAAACAAAATTTAATCAGTAACTTGTATGTAATGAATATGTTTGTTTGTATTGACTGAACAAATTTAATAAACAGAATTCATAAATTTATATAACCTATATAACGGAGTTCATTATTTTATAAATTTAAATAAAACAATCCATGATGCATATTCAAGAACAACTATTGTTTTTATTGAAAATCATTATAAAAATAAAATATAATGAGAAACATGGATTATTTTTTATTTTTGAAAGGCAAACACACACACCATTAACACGAATATTTACAACCACGAATATGTCCCGAGTGGGACTTGAACCCTCAACCTCTTGGTTGTAGGGCCACCACGATACCGTTGGGTCAAATGCCCTTTGGTACAAACCTGGATTATAGAAGTTGATTCGATGATAGACAATATATGTGAACAATTAATAAAGAAGAGAACGTTTAAGAACATTTAAAAGGATAATGAATAGTTATGTGAATGAAAACTCCATAAAATGCAGGAGATAATCGTTTTAATTGTGGGAAGCAAATCACACGTTTTTATTTTAATAGATTACGGAGTATTTTTTTGTGACGACCCGGGAATTTCCGACCAAATTTAAACTTTATCTTTATATTATTCCGACACGATAAGTAAAGTTGCTAAATTAAATCACAAGAATTTGAAACTGTGTTCATACATTCATTTAACCTCGACCAAATTTCAATGATTCACGAACCACTAAATGAACGTATATGATTAGGTATGTATATGTGTAAATATTATAACTTGAAAACGTCAACAAAGTATTAAACGTATGATATTTTACATAAACGTAATTGTTTCAAAATATATATTCAAATAGTTATTGATGGAATTAGAAGATGTTATCAAATGATTGATTTAACAGTTACGTTGAATTATGATTACGAGTCTCTGTTAAGAGGTCCACTTTGATTTAGAAAACCTTTCCTTTTTAACGGCATTCGGAATATTTGATAAAAGTGATTTACAAAAAATGTCATTAACGAGAGTTAGTCAAAAGTTAGTAATCATTTCTGTTGAAATTTCAAAAGTGTACTTACTTTGATTAACTCGTGTCCCTCGATAAACTGACTATTTAGTTTTCATATTAAAAACATTATTGGTAAAATAACTACTATTATATAAAACGAGTTAAATTATATAAAACGAACTTTGAAATATATTTGGTTTTGAAAGACTAAATATTATATCATTAGTTAAAATAATTCAAATATATTTATTATGTACAAATTTACGATTCTAAATAAAAAAATATATATATATTAACTTAGTCATAAAACATCCCAATTTAAAATAATATATTTTGATAAACAACGAGTCACTGATTTATAGAAGCAAATGACCACAATGCTCAAATTTTATAAGATACATTTTCATAAAGTAAATTTTTGATAAATAAGTCAAATTGTTATTAAAGGTACACGTCGCGTAACGTAAAAGGCTAGTTTTCTAAACGTACAAAAGTGCGCTCGAAAAACCGAAAGTGGTACATGAGTCGAGTGACAACGTACGAGTCATTTTAGTAAAAATTACATTTTTACTACGCACGTAAATATAATATAATATTTAATTAATTCTGAAGATTAAATATATTATATATTAAATATTATTTAAAAAAAAAGTGTCACGTACATGTTGAAAAATGAGGCAACCTAATTTTCTTTTATTATCTTTATCACACGTTTTATTTATTATAATATTATATTATCATAATATATTACTATCAAACAACTAGGCATAATCGAGTATATATATTCGATTTCTTTCTACTCGGGTAAGACCTCACAACACACATATTACTCAACATATCTGTATTATTATTTATATTACTATTTAGATTATTATTATTAAGATTAATATAATTAGTATTAATCATATTATTATTATTAGTAGTATTATTACTATTATTATCTATACATAAAATATTACGACGAAGTCATGCGCAAGTTAATTTCAAAACAAGTTTTATGAGTAGGATAGGGTTAAGGAAATTATGGGTTATAGCTATGGAAGTTATGGGTATGGATCATGGGTATGCTCGTGAGATCAATATAGTATTTATCATCTCCTTTGCGTCTACGTACCTTTCCTGTAATATTGTATCTCAATATTGATACGTAAGCACTTATAATTTAATTTTTACATAATAATAGTATATCCCTTACTAGTGCTCGAGTATATAGGATTATGCATGCTTGTACTTTTGATATTGCCGTTAGATAGATTATGTTGAATCCTGAATTAGTTACATATGCGGTTGAGATAAGGTATAAGATATGATGTCGTTGAAAAGCTAGCGAAAAATTAAGAACTTTTCATTTAGATATCGAATAGTTTTGATGAACAGATTAAAAGTTATAGTCAATTGAATTTTTGTATTATTATTAAAAATGATTATTATTATCGTCGTTATATAGCCGTTCTTGTTTTTATCTAATTATTAGTATTATTATTATTATTATTATTATTATTATTATTATTATTATTATTATTATTATTATTATCATTATTATTATTATCATTTTAAATAAAATTATTATTTTAAAGTTAATATTAAAAAGTATCGTAAATATTAAAGTTATCATAATTAGAATTATCATTTTATCATAATATCATTGTTTTTAGTAAATATATAGAATAATAATAATCATTATTACAAAATAATACAACTTTTACTTATTTATTTTATCAAATAAATATGTAATACAAATAATATAATTACCTTAATAAAACCTATCGTAATATTTTTATGATATTAAATGAACTTTATAAAGTTTATTACTTAAGATATATAAAAATATATTTTATATAAAATTATATGTATTAATAAAAGAATTATATTATTTACTCTAATAAATTTTTTAAAAATATTTAAAAATATAAAATGACGATATTTAAACTATATAATAATCATGTATAAATTTTAGAAATCATTTTGAGTCAAATTGACTTTTGTTGACTTCTGCATATTAGTCTCGAGCATTAGGATTGTGGTACACTATGACTTGACCTAATTGCTGTGACAACCCAGAAATTTTTGACCAAATTTAAACTTTATCTTTAAATGATTTAACGTTTCCGACACGATAAGTAAAGTCTATGAAGTTGAATCTCAAAATTTTAGAATTGTTTCATTACATTTGACTGCTCTCGATGATTCATGAACAATTATATGTATGTATATATATATAGGTACAAGTAAAAACGACTTTCCTACAGTAAAACACTATTTGCTACAGTAAAATACTATTTACTACAGTGAAACCGTACTTTGCTACAGTTCTACAGTGAAACCCTACTTTGCTACAGTAAACACTATTTGCTACATTAAACAGTATTTGCTACAGTAAAACACTATTTGCTACAGTAAACACTATTTGATGTCGACGAACTAGCAAACAAAAACGGATAAGGCGGCTATGCGATCGCATGGCAAAAACATTGAAAACTCATGCGATCGCATGAGGTACTGTAGCAGGCCACATACTATAAAAGCTCGATTCATTCCTCCGTATTATTATTTTTTATATTATTATTATTATTATTATTATTATTATTATTATTATTAAGATTAATATTATTATTATTAATCTTATTATAATATTATTATTAGTAGTATATATACCTAAAATACTACGACGAGGTTATGAGCGTGTCACCTTCAAAATGGGTTTTTGAGCGGGATAGAGCTAAGAAAATTATGGGTTATTGCCAAGGAGGTTATGGGTAATGTTCGAGGGTATATTTGTGAATCAAATCTAGTGTTTATCATCTCTGTTGCGTCTACGTACTTTCCTACAATATTGAATCTCAATATTGATACGTAAGCACTCATATTTTATCTTTTATACATTAATTGTGTATCCATGTCTAGTGCACGAGTATATATATTTATATATGCTTATATGCTAAATTTCGTCGTTAAACAGTTTATAATGAATCACGAATTAAATACATATATTACTGGTAAAAGGTATATGATATACATGTTTTTGGAAAGCTGGCGAAAAATCAATAACTTTTCATTTAGATATCCAATAAATTCGATGAATGGATTAAAAGATATGATCAACTGAATTATGATTGACGTTAATTGAAATTGCTTTTGAATCTGTAATTAAGATTTAAACAACTTGTTTACGAGATTGATAATTTGGATTTTTGAATATTACCAACCGAGTAAATGAATCCTCATATAAGGTACGTCTTGTTTTGTTAAACAACAGTCAAAATTGACTTTTTGAAACGACTTTGGATAACTTTTGTATGTCGATCTCGAGCATTAGGATTGTGATACACTATGACCTGACCTAGCTTGATAGACATTTATTGACCAACATATGTTCTCTAGGTTGAGATCTACGGTTATTTGGTAATCCGAGTTTCGATCACATTTTGGTGAACGACTTTATATGCTGCTAATGTGAGTTTCATTAATCCCTTTTTAATTGTTTTTGCAATATATATTTTTGGGCTGAGAATACATGCACTTTATTTTAAACGCAATGGATACAAGTACATACTAAATTCTACACTGAGTTTGAACCGAAAATCCCTTAGCTTTGGTAACTGTTAACTGCCAGTTATAAGAACTACTGGGCGTGAGTAGTAGTATATGGATCCATAGGGCTTGATATCCCCGTCCGAGCTAGAGCACTAGCCTTTTAACGGACGTATGCTATTTGAGAAGCGTACACGTTGGTTTGCGTGTATTATTAAGATGATTATACAAAGGGTACAAATTATATATACGTTAAGTTTAGTTACCAGGGTGCTCAATTTTGTAGAATATTTTGATAAACGTTTCTGAATTGAACAACTGAAATCTTGTGATCCACCTTTATATACAGATTATGCGTAACATTAAAACTATGAACTTACCAACCTTTGTGTTGACACTTGTTAGCATGTTTATTCTCAGGTTCCCTAGAAGTCTTCCGCTATTTACTTATATGTTAGACAAGCTATGTGCATGGAGTCATACATGGCATATTTTTCAAGGAAACGTTGCATTCACCAAATCATCACCATGTATCTTATTTTGACTGCATTATCAACGGAAGTATTATTGTAAGTTATTATATTACGGTGATTGTCTATATGTAGAAATCATCAGATGTCGAAAACCTTTGATTTAAATATTCATTTATGGTGTGCCTTTTCAAAAGAATGCAATGTTTACAAAACGTATCATATAGAGGTCAAATACCTCGCAATGAAATCGATGAATGACGTGTTCGTCCAAGTGGATTTAGAGCGATCGTCACAGTTGGTATCAGAGCGTTGGTCCTAGGGAACCAGGTCTTGCATGAGTGTGTCTAACTGATAGTTGTTAGGATGCATTAGTAAGTCTGGACTTCGACCGTGTCTGCATGTCAAAAGTTTTGCTTATCATTTTTTGTCAGAAATTACCTGCTTATCATTCCTAGTCTAGACACATTTTACTGCATTGATTGCATGAATAGTGTATAGACAAAATTCATATCTTAGCATATCTGTTACTGTAAACTTTTCCTGACATCTTTCAAAAATTTCTCCGTGATTTATGGAATTTGGTATTATATATACATATGTAAATTATGTATTGAAGAATACCAAACTAAATTCTATAATCTAATTCATATAAAAAAAATCATCTCCCTAATTATACAAGATGGATCCCGTATCTAGTTCAAATTCTTTAAACTCTGACAGCTATTCTGATATGGATATTCACCTGAATTCTGAAGACAGTGTAACCGGAATGGATCAACCAATTATCCATCATCTATTCTGGATGAATTGGGGATGAGTTCGTAGCCTACTTAATTATTGGAGACAAGAAGAAGGCGATCCCTTCCATCCACCACATTGCCCTCTTGGCGAAGAACCTGAAGCACTTACCGGCGAACCTGTTCGTAATACCATTTTCTCTCTCATCTCCAGAATATCTCGTCATGATCATATACTCTCTCAAATTCTGGATCTTATTCATCCGCTCGTCCGAACCGCCAATCATTCCGGTGTAGTAGAAGAAGTCAACGAGCTTCGCGCTCGGGTAGTGGCTTTGGAGAATATGGTGCAAAGGTTACAAGCACCAGCAGAATCTCCGGCATCAACAATACCACCGACAACAACACCAACAGTACCATTACCACCACCAACAACATTCGCACCGCAAGCCTCAACATCACAATATGTACCTTGAACATCAACGTCATACGCATCGTAGTTACCAAGAAATACCAGCAACAATAACCGATGAAGTATTAACTTATTTCCCCTGAAGAAATTTTATGTATATTTAATATATATGAATTTTGAAATCAAAATAAATCTTTTCGTACTAAGCTATTACGTGTGAATCTTAACTGGTAGGTACTACTCGGTTAGTTCATATTACTAATATGCAATGATGTACATCCTTCCTTAACAACTTAACCATTGTTAACTACAATCTCTGTTTCAACTTAATGAATTCCATTTCATAATAAACCAAGTGTATTATTCAATTACATAATTGATTTTACATTTTCATTTTCGATGTACTCGAAACTTTCCAGAAAACATCATCTGTGCCTTGTAAGGTTCACAAAGATTCCACAAGCATCAACATCCTTCACCGAGAAATAAGAATAAATAATGAAGTATCGATTACATTAGAAAAATACTCCGCAAAGATTATGTAATCTTTAATGTTTTAGAGATTAATCATTTTTAAGTCAAGTCGAAAATCAAATGAGCTTAATATGATATTAACTCATTAAATCTGTATTAGATTTGAAAAAAAATATACATACATATATTTTCATAAAGACGGTAATAAAAATTCTTTTGTACAAAGTATTAATTATGAAATCTTTAACGGGTAGGTACTACTCGAGAAATATTTAAGTTCACAATTAATATGTTACACTGTACATTCTTCAATTTTGATTCAAAAATCATTAAGTAAACTCACTATCTTCATAATGATACACAATCATTTCATATAAATTCAATCACATATTCTGATATCGACGGATCAGAATCCAAGCCATAACTCTGAACTAGTGACATCATTCTTAGATCTCTACATCTTTCAAAGCTATACTTTGACTTCAAAACTATGCAAGATCCTTTAGCATTGTTTTTACCGAAAATAACCTTGCAATTCCTTTTCAAAGTATCCAGCATTATCAACCATTCAACCAGTCAACGACGACCTTTCAGACTTGTAATTTTGGCATATACGTTTTCGTTACTGGGGAACCTTTCATGTTCCACCACATTAGCAGTAAATTTACCAACAACTTCATTGATCTTTGACCTTCCGAAAAATCCTTATACTCATTGAAACTGTATCATGTACTCATCCACATCTTGTAACGGTAATTGCCATACCAACTATCGGGAATTAGTAATCAGTATTTTGAAATCATGTAGCAAGTCTACGCCAACAGTTATATGTGTACATATAACGTCTACCTCCTGGACTTACATACTTCGAATGTGAAGTTTCCTAAAAACACCCCAAACTACGAAACTAGTTCTTCGAATTTTGGAAAAATGTGGATGAAGCAGCAAAAACTGTAAACGACCTTAACAGTCAAAAGTTTGATGATAAAGAATAGTATGGTGGTAAAGCTGAGAAAAAGAGAAGGTTTGGAATTGAAAAACGGATTGAGCAGACCATGAAGGAGGCTGTGGACAAATCACAAAGACTAAATCTACCTTCAAAGAATCCAAATGATTCAGAGTCTGCTAAAATCATTAGCGAATACCTTGCTCCTTACTCTAAAACCTTTGCGGACAATATTCTTCATCATCATCTTATCTTAAATATTCTAAGATATCATCGTATCTCCCATTATAAATATCCTCCATATTTCTGAAGATATTTTTCGAAACCATTCTTATCTGAAATCATTACCTCTTTGCGCTATCTGTGTTACATCATAAAAGAAACTATTTTAGTTTCTAAAATCTGAAAAATTCGAAAAAATAGATGTTTTGAAGTAATGTTGGGAACTGAAGCATGAGTTAGTATAATATAATGACACTTGATCAACGTGATTATATTATAGTAAGTCATGTTGAGTTTCTAATGGAACGTGACAAAGGTTCACAGATCACACCCTCATCATAAACCATGTTACATAACTCTTTCATTCTATATAATCTCTAAATATATCAAGAAAATATATTTCTTGATGATTCGGTCTTTTTCGGATATTCTGGTAATTTGACAAGTCAGATTGTGCCATTACCGTTTATTTCTTAGAACATTAATTATGTTTATTCCGAAATTCATACCTACGAATTCTGGACCATTATTCGCTTGACTTAAAGTCGGGAAGAGAAAACGAAAGCATGAAGCTCCGAAATATAATGGAAAATATAAAGCCCGAAAATAACCTCGAAATTACAAAATGTGTATATCAATGCGTATAGCAATATAAAGACACGGGAGAATGAAAAACAATATAACCCCAAGGTAATAGTAGAAGAAAATAACCTCTCCTGGTGGCAGATGAAAAAGAAGAATGAATGATATGATAGCCAAGAAAATATCAAGAATCAGAACTGGATGAAGCATTTTCACAAATCTTTTGTAAGTATGAAATAAGAAAGAAGATTATAGGAGTGGTGAGAATAAATGAAACGGAAGAGGTTAATTTATAGCAAAATATCAGACATAGCAATCGAGGCAGATTACGCATTTAATCAAAGGAAATCCTAATTTCCTTAAATTATGAAGAATCAAATCTTATTAAAATTCTGAAGATTTTCTATTCCTTAAATTCTGGAAATCAATCGTTACTACATCAAGAGATAAGACGAATCTCTATTCTCCATTTCACTCTATTATGATAACTTCTCACATACGCTTCGAGTAATTGGATTGTTTTATCCGTATTATTCAATGGTGATAAAATTCTATTTACCAACTCATATTCGTCATGAAAACATTTTTATTGTCAGTAATGACGACCTCACTCAAATTTTGGGACGAAATTTCTTTAACGGGTAGGTACTGTGACAACTCGGAAATTTTTGACCAAATTTAAACTTTATCTTTAAATGATTTAACGTTTCCGACACGATAAGCAAAGTCTATGAAGTTAAATCTCAAAATTTTAGAACTGTTTCATTACATTTGACTGCTCTCGACGATCCATGAACAATTATATGTATGTATATATATATATATGTACAAGTAAAAACGACTTTCCTACAGTAAAACACTATTTGCTACAGTGAAACACTATTTGCTACAGTGAAACCGAACTTTGCTACAGTGCTACAGTGAAAACGACTTTGATACAGTAAACACTATTTGCTACATTAAACACTATTTGCTGCAGTAAAACACTATTTGCTACAGTAAACACTATTTGATGTCGACGAACTAGCAAACAAAAACGGATAAGGCGGCCATGTGATCGTATGGCAAAAACACTGAAAACTCATGCGATCGCATGAGGTACTGTAGCAGGCCACATACTATAAAAGCTCGATTCATTCATCCGTATTATTATTTTTTATATTATTATTATTATTATTATTATTATTATTATTATTATTATTAAGATTAATATTATTATTATTAATCTTATTATAATATTATTATTAGTAGTATATATACCTAAAATACTACGACGAGGTTATGAGCGTGTCACCTTCAAAATGGGTTTTTGAGCGGGATAGAGCTAAGGAAATTATGGGTTATTACCAACGAGGTTATGGGTAATGTTCGAGGGTATATTTGTGAATCAAATCTAGTGTTTATCATCTCTGTTGCGTCTACGTACTTTCCTACAATATTGAATCTCAATATTGATACGTAAGCACTCATATTTTATCTTTTATACATTAATTGTGTATCCATGTCTAGTGCACGAGTATATATATTTATATATGCTTATATGCTAAATTTCGTCGTTAAATAGTTTATAATGAATCACGAATTAAATACATATATTACTGGTAAAAGGTATATGATATACATGTTTTTGGAAAGCTGACGAAAAATCAATAATTTTTCATTTAGATATCGAATAAATTCGATGAACTGATTAAAAGATATGATCAACTGAATTATGATTGACGTTAATTGAATTGCTTTTGAATCTGCAATTAAGATTTAAACAACTTGTTTACGAGATTGATAAATTGGATTTTTGAATATTACCAACCGAGTAAATGAATCCTTATATAAGGTACGTCTTGTTTTGTTAAACAACTATCAAAATTGACTTTTTGAAACGACTTTGAATAACTTTTGTATGTCGATCTCGAGCATTAGGATTGTGATACACTATGACCTGACCTAGCTTGATAGACATTTATTGACCAACATATGTTCTCTAGGTTGAGATCTACGGTTATTTGGTAATCCGAGTTTCGATCACATTTTGGTGAACGACTTTATATGCTGCTAAGGTGAGTTTCATTAATCCCCTTTTAATTGATTTTGAAATATATATTTTTGGGCTGAGAATACATGCACTTTATTTTAAACGCAATGGATACAAGTACATAATAAATTCTACACTGAGTTTGAACCGAAAATCCCTTAGCTTTGGTAACTGTTAACTGCCAGTTATAAGAACTGGTGGGCGCGAGTAGTAGTATATGGATCCATAGGGCTTGATATCCCCGTCCGAGCTAGAGCACTAGCCTTTTAACGGACGTATGCTATTTTAGAAGCGTACACGTTGGTTTGCGTGTATTATTAAGATGATTATACAAAGGGTACAAATTATATATACGTTAAGTTTTGATAAACATTTCTGGATTGAACAACTGAAATCTTGTGATCCACCTTTATATATAGATTATGCGCAACATTAAAACTATAAACTCACCAACCTTTGTGTTGACACTTGTTAGCATGTTTATTCTCTGGTTCCTTAGAAGTCTTCCGCTGTTTGCTTATATGTTAGACAAGCTATGTGCATGGAGTCATACATGGCATATTTTTCAAGGAAACGTTGCATTCACCAAATCATCACCATGTATCTTATTTTGACTGCATTATCAACGGAAGTATTATTGTAAATTATTATATTACGGTGATTGTCTATATGTAGAAATAATCAGATGTCGAAAACCTTTGATTTAAATATTCATTTATGGTGTGCCTTTTCAAAAGAATGCAATGTTTACAAAACGTATCATATAGAGGTCAAATACCTCGCAATGAAATCGATGAATGACGTGTTCGTCCAAGTGGATTTAGAGCGATCGTCACAATTGGTTAGACAAATATTGACCAACATATAAATGTATATAATTAACATAGGTTCGTGAATCCGAGGCCAACTTTGCACTTGTTCAATGCCATCATATGTAATTCTACTACGAAATACAGTATTGTGAGTTTCATTTGCTCCCTTTTTTAAATGCTTATGCAATATATATTTTTGGGACTGAGAATACATGCGCTGTTTTATAATTGTTTTATGAAATCGACACAAGTAATCGAAACTACATTCTATGGTTGGATTATCGAAATTGAATATCACCCCTTTAGCTTGGTAACCTAAGAATTAGGGAACAGTACCCCTAATTGACGCGAATCCTAAAGATAGATCTATAGGCCTAACAAACCCCATCCGAGGTACGGATGCTTTAGTACTTCGATTTTTATACAGACGAGAGGATTCTGTTTTGGGAATATTCTATATGCATCTTGCTAATGTCGGTTACCAGGTGTTTGAAAGGACCCGTTCATATACATTATAAACGATTCACAATAGTTGATTACATTGCGAGGTATTTGACCTCTATATGATACATTTTACAAACATTGCATTCGTTTTTAAAAGACAATCTTTCTTTACATCGAAAATTGACAGGCATGCATATCATTTCATAATATCCACTATCCAACTATAAATTGATTTAATAATAATCTTTGATGAACTCAATGACTCGAATGCAACGTTCTTCGAAATATGCTATGAAAGACTCCAAGTAATATCTTTAAAATGAGCAAATGCACAGCGGAAGATTTCTTTAACACCTGAGAATAAACATGCTTTAAAGTGTCAACCAAAAGGTTGGTGAGTTCATTAGTTTATCATAATCATTTATTTCCATCATTTTAATAGACCACAAGAATTTCATTTCCAGTTCTCATAAATATACGTCCCATGCATAGAGACAAAAATAGTCATTCATATGGTGAACACCTGATAACCGACATTAACTAGATACATATAAGAATATCCCCTATCATTCCAGGATCCTCCTTCGGACATGATATAAATTTCGAAGTACGAAAGCATCCGGTACTTTGGATGAGGTTTGTTAGGCCCAATGATCTATCTTTAGGATTCGCGTCAATTAGGGTGTCTGTTCCCTAATTCTTAGATTACCAGACTTTAATAAAAAGGGGCATATTCGATTTTGATAATTCAACCATAGAATGTATGATGTTATGCGAGGTGTATACGAAATAGTTTATATTTTACTAGAAAAAACTATTAAATACGATACAATTTTACACAAGATATTTATTTATTTATAGAATGGATATACTTAAACCTTGCTACAACACTTATAGGCAGTGTACCTAATCGTACAGTAGTGTAGTTTTTAGTAAGTCCAGTTCGTTCCACAGGGAAATCTTTAAACAAAGCGTAACGCTATATTAGTTTACTTTTATAAAAATACAAACATATATATAAGTAATATTATTATTATAAAGGGGGGTTTTTACCGTTTAATGACCGGTTTGTCGATTTTAAAACTTTAGTCGCAGTTAAAACCTAATGTAAAATATTAAATAAATAAAAGACTTAATTTAAAGCGTAAAGTAAATAACGATAATGAAATTGCGAATAATAAAAGTGCGATAAAATAAACTTGCGATAATTAAAAAGTACGATAATTAAAAGTGCGATTAAATAACAATAAATAAAAGTGCGATAATTAGAAGTGCAATTAAATATAAAATAAAGGAAATTAAATATGAAATAAAAGAATTATGCTTATTTAAACTTCCGTAATCATGATGTTTGACGTGTTGATTTTAGTTTTATGCCCATGGGTTAATTGTCCTTTGTCCTGGATTATTTAATATGTCCGTCTGGTTTTTGTCCATAACAGTCCATCAGTCATAAATATAAAGTGCGAGTGTCCTCATCAAATTATTCTTATACCCGAAGTTAAATATTCCAACTAATTGGGGATTCGAATTGTAACAAGGTTTTAATACTTTGTTTAATGAATACACCAGGTTATCGACTGCGTGTAAACCAAGGTTTTACTACTTTGTTAACAATTACACCAATTACCCTTGAATGTAATTTCACCCCTGTTTTAATTATTCTAGTGGCTATTAATCCATTCCCGTGTCCGGTTAAATGAACGATTATTCGTACATATAAATACCCCGCCCATCGTGTCCGATCGAGTGTATATGGTAATTTATAGGGACGCCCAATTGTAAATCTTTATATTAACATTAACAAACTATCATTTAGTTAAACAAATATAAAGCCCATTAATAGCTCATAGTCTAATTTCCACAAGTGTCGTTCTTTTGTCCAAACCCCAATTATGGTACAAAGCCCAATTACCAAATTTTAGTAATTAGCCCAACATCATGATTACTTCGTTTTAAATAAGCATAATAATAACTTAGCTACGAGACATTAATGTAAAAAGGTTGAACATAACTTACAATGATTAAAAATAGCGTAGCGTTACACGGACAGAATTTCGACTTACACCCTTACAACATTCGCTAACATACCCTTATTATTAGAATTATAATTAAAATTAAAATTAAAATATAAATTATATATATATATTTTACGTATATATGAGAGAAGAGAGAAAATAGATTGTGAATTGCGATCAGAATTCGGTTGCTTTTATAGGAAAAGTCGAATTTTGGGGCTCCGCGACTCGCGGTAAAATCCTCTTCAAACTCCGCGAGTCGCGGAGAATGTATTTACAGCTCACACCCTTGGAGTCTTTCTCTGCCGACGGTTTATAATATATATATATATATATAATATATATATAATTAATATAATTAATTATATATTATATTATATTTATATACATAGTTAACTTGTAATTTTTAGTCCGTTGCGTCAAGCGTTGAGAGTTGACTCTGGTCCCGGTTCCGGATTTTCGAACGTCCTTGCGTACAATTTTATATTTTGTACTTTGCATTTTGAATCTTGTACTCTTGTAATTTCGAGACGTTTCTTATCAATAATTGGAACCTTTTTTATTGTCTTTTGTACTTTTGAGCTTTTTGGTCGTTTGCGTCTTCAATTCGTCGAATCTGTCTTTTGTCTTCACCTTTTATTATTTAAACGAATATCACTTGTAAATAGAACAATTGCAACTAAAAGCTTGTCTTTCTTGAGGAATAATGCTATGAAATATATGTTCGTTTTTAGCATTATCAAATATTCCCACACTTGAGCGTTGCTTGTCCTCAAGCAATATCGTCTTGAAATACTAGAATCACTTCTTTATTCTTCACACTTTGTACATCAGTGATTTCTATACGGAGGTATAAACAATGGTAGTAACGATATGGTTTACAGTCCCACATGACTATAAAAATTTAGATCCATTAAGGAAATTGGATCTTTATGAAAACATTTGATCTTTTGAAAATTAAATCTAGTTTTTACCCTAGATAAGTTTTCCGGGATAACCCTTTACCGGTGTTTGCAAAATATTTTTGTGGGTTTGGTGGGTTTCAGATTTGAAAATTTTAGCTCAAAACTTACGGTTTTGTGTCACCCACTTGCTAACCTTGTATTTGGAAAGCAACACGTCCAGTTTACTTGTCCCGTATATTACCTTTCGGTAAACTACCGTCCGGTTGAAAGGAAAGCGTTGAACAAGCAACTGTTAAGGCAATGTCCCCTGACATGCTTTTAATTATGGTCTATAACGTGTCGGACGCAATTACTATCCTTGGTAGGAGCAATAGTAAACCTCACCCTTATAATTTTTCGGTATGGCACAAGGTCCTGTCTTTGACCACTATGCAACCACCGTTCTTACGGTTGACACCCGATTTAGTTCAGGTGACCTAATGAATTCCAGGTGAATTCCTAGGATTTTACGTTCAATGGTAATGAACGCATTGAAAATAGGGTTTTCAGAAAACAAATCGGTTTGTAATTTTGATCAAAATATTTTCTCGTTTAAGCTCGAGTTTAGATATCATCGAATTCCATGAGTTTGTAATTCTCAATCTTTAAGGTCAATCTCTAGGATTGAGTAATATCAGTCTTAAAAGCTGATTTTTAATCTTTAAGGAGATTATCCTTTCTGGGGATCTGATTCATTAGTCTTATCCAGCTAATTTGCATGGTGCCCCCCCATTGTACGAGATAAATCCTTCTCATGGTTAGGATAAATCTGACCACTTGGCGACCCTGTTTAATGCTGAGGTCCGTGGATTTCCTGCTGATTTTAGTGATGACTTTTCTAGATTTTTCGTCAACCTACAGCTGGTCTGGACGACAACTTCATGACCTAAATCAAGAAGCGCGTGTCTTTTTCGGAAGACTTTACTTCCTTTTAATGATGGAATTGATTCATCGTGTAGATCCATCTCTTCTTTTCTTTCATCGGGTAAAACAGTTTAGTTTAGTTCAAAGCAAAAGTATTTTCAGTTATTTGTTACAGATATATGTGACATATGTTTAAAATAACTTGGTAAATTTTCCCACACTTGGCTTTTATTTTCCTTTTTATCGTCCTCTATTTCATTTTAAATGAATTTTAACATTTTAGTTTGTTTCTCAATTTATGTCCTTTCCGAGGTAACAATAATTTCGGTGTTAAAACCTAGTTTTATCGTTCATAAATATGTATAAACATAATTTGAATTCATTTAATTGAAAATTTTGAAAAATTTTACTAGAATTGGGTAGTCAGTATATAAGACTAGGGCTGTTCTTTTTTATCAGAGAGCACTAGATTCTAATACAACTACTGCTTTACTAGTATTTTTAATGGTAACCAAGTGTTTAAGATAAAAATTTTAAAATCCGAAAGAATTTAACCCCTTCCCACACTTAAGATCTTGCAATGCCCTCATTTGCAAGAAATCAGTAACAATTTAAATTATTGAGGGTGATTAGTGTGAAAATGATTAAATTTTTACCAAAGTTTCCAAATATATTGGCGTTTGTTTGCTGAATAATAAATGGTGCACATCATTTGTTCATTCCGTCTTGTTGTTATTTCACATATATTTTGCATCTTGTCGTCAAAATTAGTTGCTTTTGCTGAACTTAATGCCAGTCTTTGAAAATGCGTTGTTTTACCCTGTTGTGTACATAAGATAAACTGCAAACATATATACATTTCTTGCATCTCATTCCCCCCTCCTACATTACCTTGCTGTTGGTTTCTCTCCACCTGTGGATGTCTACCATGGTATCGTACTGCGGCGTTATTTCGCCTCTTCAAAACTTTCGCACCATGGTATACATTTAAACCTATAGTATCGCGGGGTTCTGGTTCTTCTACTAATAATCCCCCCGACTTATATCCACACCGAGATATTCACCAATCAAAGTAATAAAAATACCACCTCCTATTATGCTATGCGGTCGCATCCCCCGAACCATAGCTGATAAATAATAACCCACACAATATGGTATACTTACAGCGCTTTGTGGGTCTCGAATACACATATGGTAAAACAAATCTTGTTCATTTACTTTTTCCTTGTTCTTACCCCTTTGTGTAATCGAATTAGCTAAAAATCTATGTATCACTCTTAATTCGGCTCTATCTATATCCAAATAAGAGTAATTTCCCCCTTTGAAACGGTGATGGCTTGTCATTTGACTCCACACACCGTGTGTATCAAAATTTTCATCTATTTTTCTACCGTTTAGTATCAATCCTCTACAATCGGCAGACGCTAACTCCTCAGGCGTATATATACGTAAAGCCTGAGCCATGTCCAGTAAAGACATGTGGCGCATCGAACCGCCTAACAAAAATCTAATAAAAGAACGATCGGTTAAACTAGCTACCCGATCATTCAACTCTATACTACATAACAATTCTTCACACCATACTTTATATACAGGTCTACGTATGGTGAATAAATGTACCCAGTCATTAAAAGAAGAATTACCATACCTCTGTACAAGTAATTCCCTAATTGGCCCGGCCAATTCTACAGCTTCTAAGGGTCCCCATTCTATGACCCTCGGTACCTCAACAACCTTAGAATGAAGAGTATGCAAACCCCTTTGATATTTTGGATAATCTATCCAAAGTCTGTCAAATCTCAGGTTCGGGTGCAACTCTTCCAAGTGCATATCGGAAAAGGTCATGACTGGATGAGGTATATCCTGCTTGTAGTAGTTATCCACCTCCTGTTGTTCCAAATTCTCAGCAGGAGCATTGCGGGCTTGGGATGAAGATTCACCCCTTTCATTCTGCAAAACACATCAAACACAATTTTTGTGCATCCAAATATGCATTAGTGTCAGCAAAATCATCAATCAAAATAATTACAATGACATTATCAATTTATATCAAACTTAAGCTTATTTTCACATTTTTATCAAATCTACACTTTTTCAAATAAGCATATACAAAAATTTTCGCCAAGTTCATAAGCATTCAACTCAAATAACATGTCAAAATAATCATTACTAGCAATCAAACAAGTCTCAAATGGCATTATCTTTCAAAAATCAAGTTCATGAATTTTAGACTTGAAAAAGTCCACTTTAATTCTCAAAATCATGTTTAGGCTCAAAGTTTGGATCATTTAACTACCTAGACATGTTACACTACTCAATTTAGCAACAATTCATGACAAAAATCGGCCATAACCTGTTTATATCAAAAAGCCCCAAATTTGCTCAAGAACACAAACCCTAGATTATTCAAAATTTGAAGTTTAAGGCTTCTAATCATGTTAAACAGCATCAATCTAGGTTATACAAGCATAATACATAAACAATTTAAGCCTGATTACCCTAAAAAGCATCAAAATCAAATTGGGGAAAAAATTGCTCAAGAACATCAAATTTCGAATTAAATGGTGTTTAGGTGTAGAAATTTACCGTTTTTCTTGAGTAATTCTTAGATAGCATCCTTCTCAACATGATTTTAGCAAAAAATTTGGTGATTAACGGTTAAAAATTGGGATTTTTGGGGGTGTTTTTCGGGTTTTTCGCGTGCAGAATTCGCTGTGTTTTTTGCTGTTGTTTGAGTTGTGTGGTGCACTGATCTGTGTTTTTACGTTTTATTTTTTTCTGTAAATTGGTCTCTCCGCGAGTCGCGGAGATTTAGGCTCCAAACTCCGCGAGTCGCGGAGTTTGGTGTTTTTTTTTTTTTTTTTTTTATTTTTTATAATCATTAACTTATTAAAACAATTAAGTAATTAATTTTAAAATTTTGTTTCCTTTGTTATTTAGGACGAGGTCGTTTCGGATCGATGTCCTAGTCTGTCCTTCGACAAAATTTTTAAAATTTGTCTTTTTTGTAGCGATTGTTTTAAAAGCTAAGATTTTTGGGTTTTTTCAATGTTTTTGGCATACTCTAATTCAATAAGATTAAAAATAATGATAATAAAAGTTCTCGTCCCTCCCTCGGGTAAAGCAATTTCGGTTCAAAGACCTAGTCTTCAACTTACGACGAATTTTAAAAATCATATTTTTAACTTAATGAGATAAAGTAACTTTTTGTTTTTAAATTCACACAACTTAAATATAAAATTCAAAATTAATATTAAAAATTCACACCAAACTTAAAATTTGAAATGCATAAAATTAAAAATTCATATTTTAAAAATTAAAAGTTCACACCAATCTTAATTTAAAAATTCATATTATAAATTCACACCAAACTTATATTAATTTTTCAAATATTTACAATTTTAAATATATTGTTTTTACAAAGTTTACAATATTAATTTAAGATTTAAATATTAATTTTAAAAATATGGTAAAAATAAAATTAAAAATCTTTTTTGTCTTTTTATCCCACTTTAATCAATCAAATATTAACAAAAATATGCGCCCCTCTTTTCGGTAAAGTAATTTCGGTTCCAAGACCTAATTTAACTCATGACGAATTTTTGAAATATTTTGGGTTGATTGATTAAAGATATTTATACCTTAAGAATAAACGTTAAATTTCGCAGTGATGTAATAAATTTTTGAATGATATCAATAATTTCGGTCGCCAAACCTAATTTTATTCAATACCAATTTAATACTTTTTAGCGAACAAATTAGCGTTTATTATCAAAAGGTTAATAATAAAAATAAAAATAAAAACTGTACAGACATACCTGTGAAATAGATTTCTTAGTTATATGATCTATCCCATTCATAAGATAGTCGGTTTAATTGATTTTCCATGGCTACATAGGCGTAACCTCGAGCATTCAGTGTCTTTTCTTCTAAACATATGAACGGTCCGTCTCTGCATAAAGTAACAAATTCGGTATTTGAATAGGTTTGATTATTTGAACATTTACCTCCATGTGACCATTTTCCGCATTTGTGACATCGTTCTAGGTGTCGTGCTCTTCTTTTCGCTGCGGATTTTGATTTTCCTTTACCAAATTGTAACTTATTATCTTCGCATCTGGATTCTTTTCTAACTCCGTCCATTCTTTCTCTGATTACTGATACTATTTCACTCGGTAGTATGTCATTATTACGTTTAGTGATCAAAGCGTGTAGCATTAGACCATGGTTTAGTTCACATGCAGTCTTCATTTTGTAAAAACCTAAAAAAAAAAAAAAATTCAGAATGGGGGGAGAAGACTAGTTCTTTAGGGTCTGCTAGGGAAAGACCATTCGGGTTCCATTTTCGAGAACTACACGAAAACAGGCAATCTAACTCTAACAGAAATACATATTATCCTTTAAAGACTTGATTCTCCCCACACTTAGTTAGCTGTGGTGTCGAAATTGTGATTAACTTCGTTGTCGACTTCCATCGGACCATGTATGTAATGTTTAACTCTGTGACCATTAACTTTAAATTCAATCCCATTTGAATTTATTAATTCTATCGTTCCGTATGGGAAAACTCTTTTGACTATGAATGGTCCAGACCATCTTGATTTCAATTTTCCAGGAAATAGCTTGAATCGTGAATTGAAAAGAAGAACTCTGTCTCCTTCTTTAAATTCTTTTGAACTTCTGATTCTTTTATCATGCCATTTCTTCGTTCTTTCCTTATAGATTAACGAATTTTCGTATGCTTTATGTCTTAATTCATCTAATTCATTTAGTTGACTTAATCGTAGACGTCCGGCTTCATGTAAATCAAGATTACATGTCTTCAAAGCCCAAAATGCTTTGTGTTCAATTTCTACTGGAAGATGACATGCTTTTCCATAAACAAGTCTAAAAGGTGTGGTTCCAATTGGAGTTTTGTAGGCTGTTCTAAAAGCCCAGAGTGCATCCTCCAATTTAATGGACCATTCCTTCGGATTTGATCCTACGGTTTTCTCTAGAATACGTTTTAAAGCTCGGTTGGTATTTTCAACTTGTCCACTTGTTTGTGGATGATATGCGGTGGAGATTTTATGAGTTACTCCATATCTTTTAAGAACTTTCTCAAGTTGATTATTACAGAAATGAGTACCCCGATCACTTATTAAAGCTTTCGGTGTTCCAAACCTTGCAAAAAGACGTTTTAAAAAGTTGACTACAACTCGTGCATCGTTAGTTGGGAGAGCTTGTGCTTCCGCCCATTTAGATACATAATCAATGGCTACGAGTATATATAGATTATTATTAGATTTTGGAAATGGACCCATAAAGTCAATACCCCAAATGTCAAATACTTCACATACTTGGATGACATTTTGTGGCATTTCATCACGTTGACTTATTTTTCCGGCCCTTTGACATGCATCACAGGATTTGCAAAGAAGGTGTGCGTCTTTGTAAATTGTAGGCCAATAGAATCCAGCTTCATAAACTTTTCTTGCTGTTAGTTGAGGCCCATAATGCCCTCCTGTTGGTCCTGTGTGACAATGGTTTAAAATTTTACTAGCTTCATCTCCAAATACACATCGGCGTATTATTCCATCGGGACAACTTTTAAACAGATGTGGATCTTCCCAGAAATAGTGTTTTATATCACTGAAGAATTTCTTTCGTCTTTGGTACGATAATCCTTTTTCAAGGAATCCACAAACTAAGTAGTTTGCATAGTCTGCAAACCATGGGATTTCTTTATAATCTATCTTCAATAGATATTCATCAGGAAAGTTGTCTTGTATGGCCGATTCATTTAGAACTTCTAACTCAGGATTTTCAAGACGAGAAAGATGATCAGCGGCGAGATTTTCTGCTCCTCTTTTATCTCGGATTTCAATATCAAACTCTTGTAAGAGTAAGATCCAACGGATTAATCTTGGTTTAGCATCTTGTTTTGAAAATAGGTATCTAAGAGCAGAATGGTCGGTATAGACCACCGTTTTTGCTAGAACGAGATATGATCGAAATTTGTCAAAAGCAAAGACAATAGCAAGGATTTCTTTTTCAGTAGTTGTATAGTTCGTTTGTGCTCCTTGTAACGTCTTACTAGCATAATATATAGGTTGAAATCGTTTTTCAATCCTTTGTCCTAAAACGGCTCCCATTGCAAAATCACTTGCATCGCACATTAGTTCAAATGGTAGATTCCAATTTGGTGTTATCATGATCGGCGCATTAGTGAGTTTCTCTTTAAGAATATTAAAAGATTTGATACACTCATCTGAAAAGATGAATGGAGCATCCTTTTCTAGGAGTTTATTCATAGGAGTGGCAATTTTAGAAAAATCTTTTATAAAACGTCGGTAAAAACCGGCATGCCCTAGAAAACTCCTAACTCCTCTAACATTGGTGGGATGTGGAAGTTTAGCAATTACATCTATTTTAGCTCTATCCACTTCAATTCCTTCTTTTGAAATTTTATGTCCAAGAACGATGTCTTCTTTAACCATGAAATGGCATTTCTCCCAATTAAGTACTAGATTTGATTGTTCGCATCTAATTAGCATTCGTTCCAGATTAACTAGACATGATTTAAATGTATCACCGAAGACTGAAAAGTCATCCATGAATACTTCCATGCATTCTTCTATCATGTCGTGAAAAATCGCCATCATACACCTTTGAAAGGTTGCAGGGGCGTTGCAAAGTCCAAATGGCATGCGTTTGTAAGCAAAAGTACCATAAGGGCACGTGAATGTGGTTTTCTCTTGGTCCTCGGGTGCTATTGGAATTTGAAAATATCCGGAAAATCCATCTAGAAAACAATAGTAACTATTTCCGGCTAATCTTTCCAACATTTGATCAATGAAAGGTAAGGGAAAGTGATCTTTTCTGGTGGCGTCATTTAATTTTCTATAATCAATACATACACGCCATCCTGTTACAGTCCTAGTAGGAATAAGCTCATTTTTCTCATTTGTAATGACAGTCATGCCACCCTTCTTAGGTACGCATTGAACTGGGCTTACCCATGGACTATCAGAAATTGGATATATCAAACCTGCATCTAGCAGTTTAATAATCACTTTCTTAACTACATCTTGCATATTAGGATTTAGTCTTCGTTGGCGTTGCACATACGTTTTATAACCTTCTTCCATAAGGATTTTATGTGTGCAATACGAAGGACTTATTCCATTAATATCATGAATCTTCCATGCAATGGCTGGTTTATGAGCTTTTAACACAGAAATGAGTTGTGATTTTTCATTTTCAGTAAGAGAAGACGATATTATTACAGGTAATTCAGATTCACCATGTAAATAAGCGTATTCCAAATGGTTTGGAAGTGGCTTTAACTCTAATTTCGGAGGTTCTTCTATCGATGATTTGTATCGATATCTGTCTTCTTCTTTTAGCATTTGAATTTCTTCTGTTGTTGGTTCATATCCATTAGCTATAAGTGTAGCTAACATTTCAGCTTCATCAATTGGTTCATTACCTTCTCCTAAAGAACATTCTCCTGTTCCTTGTAATTCTGGAAATTCTTCTAATAATTCTGCATGTGCATCTATAGTTTGAATATAATAACATGTATCATCTGCAGATTGTGGTTGTTGCATTGCTCTATCAACTGAAAAGGTAACACTCTCATCCTCTATACTTAGGGTCAGTTTCTTACCGAACACGTCTATCATTGCTTTAGCCGTGTTTAAGAATGGTCTTCCTAATATGAGAGGAACTTGAGAATCTTCTTCCATGTCCAAAACAACAAAATCTACTGGAAATACTAAAGTACCAACTTTAACTAGCATGTTCTCCATTATCCCTCTAGGATATTTTATTGATCTATCGGCTAGTTGTATGCTTATTCTGGTTGGTTTTAATTCTCCAAGGTCTAGTTTAGTGTATAGTGAATACGGCATTAGATTTATACTAGCACCTAAGTCTGCCAATGCTTCTATTGAACTAAGACTACCCAGAAAACATGGAATTGTGAAACTTCCTGGATCAGATAATTTTTCTGGTATCTTATTCAACAGCACTGCTGAACAATTAGCATTCATAGTAACAGCCGAGAGTTCTTCCATTTTCTTTCTATTTGAGATTAGATCTTTCAAGAATTTAGCATATCTTGGCATTCCTGAAATCACATCAATGAAAGGAAGATTTACATTTATCTGTTTAAACATATCCAAAAATTTGGATTGCTCGGCTTCAAGTTTCTCTTTCTTCATTTTACTCGGGTAAGGAAGTGGTGGTTGGTATGGTTTAACATAAGGTTTATCCTTAACTGTGTTATTTTCATTAACCTTTTCAACTACCGGTTCTTTTTCCTTATCTTGATCAGGTTGTGGTTCTTGTGGAGTAGGAATAGTTTCATCAGAAGTTACAGGTATTTCAGGTGGTTTAAGTGTTGTACCACTTCTTGTGGTAATAGCTTTAGCTGTTTCATTCCGGGGGTTAGCATTTGTATCGCTTGGTAAACTTCCCGGTTTTCTTTCACCTATTAATCTTGCTAGGTTACTTACTTCTTGTTCCAGATTTTGAATAGAAGCTTGTTGATTTCTAAATGCTTGAGCATTTTGTTCATTAGTTTGTTTTTGAGATGTGAAAAACTGCGTTTGAGTTTCAACTAGCTTCGTCATCATATCTTCTAAATTCGGTTTTTTATCATCGGTTTGTTGTGGTGGTTTGTTTTGAAAATTAGGTCTTTGCTGATTGTAAGTATTATTGGATACTTGTTGATTGCTAGGACCTTGTTGGTTGTTGTATGGAATATTTCGGTTATAATTCTGGTTTTGATTGTAAATCGGTCTTGGCGGTTGATAATTATTCTGATAATTATTTCCAGGCCTTTGGTTTATGTATGAAATATTCTCTCTTTGTTCCATTGTTAATTCAATACTGAGACAATCTTTTGTCAAATGTGGTCCTCCACACTGCTCACAACTAATTCGTATTGAGTGAATATCTTTAGTCATCTTTTCCATTCGTCTCTCCACAGCATCTATCTTTGCGGAAATGGAATCTAAGTCATGGCTAGAATCGGCTCTAGCTGCTTTAGATGATCTAATGATGTCTTTTTCTTGGTGCCACTCATGTGAGTGGGAAGCAGTATTATCAATAATTTTGTAAGCATCAGTTTCGGTTTTCTTCATAATAGACCCACCAGCTGCTATATCTATGTCTTTTCTTGTAGTGATGTCGCATCCTTGGTAGAATATTTGTACTATTTGACAGGTGTCTAAACCATGTTGCGGACATCCTCTTAACAACTTTCCATATCTTGTCCACGCCTCATATAGAGTTTCATTTGGTTTCTGTGTGAACGTAACAATTTCTGCTTGAAGTCTTACGGCTTTAGATGCAGGAAAGAATTGTTTAAGAAATTTGTCAACTAAAACGTCCCATGTATCAATCGCCCCTTCAGGTAACGATTCCAACCAATCTTTGGCTTCTCCCTTTAAAGTCCAGGGAAATAACATGAGATATATCTGTTCATCCTCCACTTCTCGGATTTTAAATAGTGTGCAGATCCTATTAAAGGTACGTAGATGTTCATTTGGATCTTCCTTCGGCGCACCACTAAATTGGCATTGATTAGTCACCATGTGTAGAATTTGTCCTTTGATTTCATAATCTGGCGCATTAATGTCTGGATGAGTAATTGCGTGACCTTGGCCAGTGCGTTTAGCTCTCATTCGGTCTTCCATACTTAAAGGTTCCAGATTCTCCATAATTGAATTTGTTGAATCGGTATCACTAGATGATTCTGATTTAATGGTTCATTCCTCAACAATCTCTGTTTGAATGATTGGTGGCTCCGGAGGAAAGTTTAATGGTTCAGGATCTACGAACCGTTCCTGAATATTCTCCGGATTCTCAATTGTGAGGTCGGGTTCAAAAAATGGATTATCGGAAATTTGAACTGAAGTACTTGGTCGACTGGATGACGATTCTAAAGAAAAATCAACGGCGGTTATATTTGCTAAATGTCTTGATCTAGTTACAGGTGGTGAACGTACAAAAGGTGATGAACGTCTTGCTCGGTGCATTCACTGAATATCCTATTAGTTTTTAAAAGGAAAGAAAAATTATAATAAGTTATCCAACCAATAGACTTTTCTGATTTTGTCCACGTTTCGAATAGCCAAAAGATGCAGCAGAGGGGCAGGATTCGTTTGGTCTCAATATAATTGAGGACTGTTTGGCTCCAATAACCCGGTCCACGTACAAATCCAACTATCACTACGAACCAGAAAATTTTGATGTCTATCAATTTAACCACTTAAAATAAATTTTCGTAATTTTAAGAAATTTAGATAAGAAGTAGAATAAAAATCTATGTCCTAAAACTAGAATAGCGAGAAATAAGAAAGAAAAAGAGTTCGTCGCAAAAGGTCGAAAAAGAAAAATGGTTGAAAAAAAATAAAAGGTGACGGAAAAATAAAGAAACTTATAAAAACTTAAGAATACTTGACTAACCTAATCTTATTACTACAACTAACTTAAAATTATAATCGCAAATTGAAATTACTAATTGGAATGATAATTGGTACATAGTAAAAGTCGTCTAAAAATATTAAAGCATACAGGAAAAACTAAATCCCAAATGGAAATAACTTAAAAAGAAACTAAAACTTAAAATGGCGTCGCAAAATTCTAAAGTACCTAAATCTTAGTCTAAAGAAAAAGCACTTAAGGAATTCTACGGCAAAGCCTAAAAATCTAGGAGTAAAAATAACTATAGCAAAAACTAAGTTTAAAATTAATTATGAGCTAAAAATACAAATATTACGCTAAAACGATTAAAACGGGACAAAATATAAAAATATACAAAAAGTTGTAAAAATTACAATTTTTATAAAAATATTATTTTTATATTATTTTTTTTTATAAAACTACTAATTTTACAATTTAATAAAACTAATTTAAACAAAATAAAATAAATTAAATAAAAAGTAAATCTTAAAATAAAACTAATAATAATAATAATAATTATTAGGGTTAAATAATAATAATAATTAATTAATAATCCGTAATTAATGCTGAATTAGGGCTTCCTGTTCGCGTGTCAGAAAGTCTCCGCGAGTCGCGGTATTTAATGCTTCAAACCCCGCGAGTCGCGGGGTTCAGAATTTCAGATCTGGAGCAGTTTGAAATTTTTACGCGTTTTTTTTCTTTATTTATTTTTTTTCTTTATTTTCTGTTTTCTGCTTTTTCTATATATAAAAGATATTTAATAAAACTTATATTTTTATAAATTAAAATAAGAATAAAGAAACTTATAAAACTTAAATATAAAAAAAATACTTATATTTTTGTTTTTCTTTTTATATTTTTGAATAATTAAAACGTATTTTTACAAAAACAAATTTTTATAAAAGTAAACAAAAAAAATCCTCTTTTTTTTTTTTTTATATTAGCGTTCCGCTTCCGGCTTTTAAGAGATGTCCCCGGCAGCGGCGCCAAAAATACTTGATGTTATGCGAGGTGTATACGAAATAGTTTATATTTTACTAGAAAAAACTATTAAATACGATACAATTTTACACAAGATATTTATTTATTTATAGAATGGATATACTTAAACCTTGCTACAACACTTATAGGCAGTGTACCTAATCGTACAGTAGTGTAGTTTTTAGTAAGTCCGGTTCGTTCCACAGGGAAATCTTTAAACAAAGCGTAACGCTATATTAGTTTACTTTTATAAAAATACAAACATATATATAAGTAATATTATTATTATAAAGGGGGGTTTTTACCGTTTAATGACCGGTTTGTCGATTTTAAAACTTTAGTCGCAGTTAAAACCTAATGTAAAATATTAAATAAATAAAAGACTTAATTTAAAGCGTAAAGTAAATAACGATAATGAAATTGCGAATAATAAAAGTGCGATAAAATAAACTTGCGATAATTAAAAAGTACGATAATTAAAAGTGCGATTAAATAACAATAAATAAAAGTGCGATAATTAGAAGTGCAATTAAATATAAAATAAAGGAAATTAAATATGAAATAAAAGAATTATGCTTATTTAAACTTCCGTAATCATGATGTTTGACGTGTTGATTTTAGTTTTATGCCCATGGGTTAATTGTCCTTTGTCCTGGATTATTTAATATGTCCGTCTGGTTTTTGTCCATAACAGTCCATCAGTCATAAATATAAAGTGCGAGTGTCCTCATCAAATTATTCTTATACCCGAAGTTAAATATTCCAACTAATTGGGGATTCGAATTGTAACAAGGTTTTAATACTTTGTTTAATGAATACACCAGGTTATCGACTGCGTGTAAACCAAGGTTTTACTACTTTGTTAACAATTACACCAATTACCCTTGAATGTAATTTCACCCCTGTTTTAATTATTCTAGTGGCTATTAATCCATTCCCGTGTCCGGTTAAATGAACGATTATTCGTACATATAAATACCCCGCCCATCGTGTCCGATCGAGTGTATATGGTAATTTATAGGGACGCCCAATTGTAAATCTTTATATTAACATTAACAAACTATCATTTAGTTAAACAAATATAAAGCCCATTAATAGCTCATAGTCTAATTTCCACAAGTGTCATTCTTTTGTCCAAACCCCAATTATGGTACAAAGCCCAATTACCCAATTTTAGTAATTAGCCCAACATCATGATTACTTCGTTTTAAATAAGCATAATAATAACTTAGCTACGAGACATTAATGTAAAAAGGTTGAACATAACTTACAATGATTAAAAATAGCGTAGCGTTACACGGACAGAATTTCGACTTACACCCTTACAACATTCGCTAACATACCCTTATTATTAGAATTATAATTAAAATTAAAATTAAAATATAAATTATATATATATATATATTTTACGTATATATGAGAGAAGAGAGAAAATAGATTGTGAATTGCGATCAGAATTCGGTTGCTTTTATAGGAAAAGTCGAATTTTGGGGCTCCGCGACCCGCGGCAAAATCCTCTTCAAACTCCGCGAGTCGCGGAGAATGTATTTACAGCTCACACCCTGGGAGTTTTTCTCTGCCGACGGTTTATAATATATATATATAATATATATATAATTAATATAATTAATTATATATTATATTATATTTATATACATAGTTAACTTGTAATTTTTAGTCCGTTGCGTCGAGCGTTGAGAGTTGACTCTGGTCCCGGTTCCGGATTTTCGAACGTCCTTGCGTACAATTTTATATTTTGTACTTTGCGTTTTGAATCTTGTACTCTTGTAATTTCGAGACGTTTCTTATCAATAATTGGAACCTTTTTGATTGTCTTTTGTACTTTTGAGCTTTTTGGTCGTTTGCGTCTTCAATTCGTCGAATCTGTCTTTTGTCTTCACCTTTTATTATTTAAACGAATATCACTTGTAAATAGAACAATTGCAACTAAAAGCTTGTCTTTCTTGAGGAATAATGCTATGAAATATATGTTCGTTTTTAGCATTATCAATGTAGTTTCAATTACTTGTGTCTATTTCGTCAAATATTTATAAAAGTGCATGTATTCTCAGTCCCAAAAATATAAAGGGTAAAAAGGCAAATGAAACTCACCATACTGTATTTCGTAGTAAAAATACATATAACGTCATTGAACAAGTGCAAGGTTGGCCTCGGATTCACGAACCTAAATTAATTATATATATTTATGTGTTGGTCAATATTTGTCTAACAAATTAGGTCAAGTCATAGTGTACCACAATTCTAATGCTCGAGACTAATATGCAAAAGTCAACAAAAGTAAATTTGACTCAAAATAATTTCCAAAAATCTATACATGATTAATATATAGTTTAAATATCGTCGTTTTATATTTTTAAATATTTTTAAAAGATTTATTAGAGTAAATAATATAATTTATTTATTAATAAATAAAATTTTATATTAAATTTATATAATAAAATATACTTTTATATATATTAAGTAATAAAATTTATAGGGTTTATTTAATATCATAAAGATAATATGATAGGTATTATTAAAGTAAGTTATTACACGTAGTAAAATATGCTTGTATCACATATTTATTTGATAAAATAATATCTATAATGTTAGTAAGTAAAAGTTGTATTATTTTGTAATAATAATTATTATTATAAAAATAACAATATTTATAATTACTAAGATGACATTATGATAAAACGATAATTCTAATTATGATAACTTTAATATTTACAATAATTTTTAATATTATCTTTAACATAATAATTCTATTTAAAATAATAATAATAATGATATTTTATAGTAACAATGACATTTCTATTAAAATAATAATTTTTGTTAAAATGATAGTTTAATACTAACGATACTTTTAATAATAATAGTAATGATAAAAATAATAAGAACGATAATTTTATCTAAATCAATATCTTATAATATTTTAATTTTATCATGATACTCTTACCCATTATTTCCTAATCGTTTCGTTTAATAGCTTTTAATCGACTTTTATATCGTGTTCATAATAATGATAATAATAGTAATCAAAATAATTAGGTGTTACAAATATTTGTTTTAATTACACTAATATTAATAATGTTAGTTACTATAACATTATTAACGATAATACTAATAATTATCTTAATGATAATATAGTAATAATAATAATAACAATAACAATAACCATTTTTAAATAATGATATATATATTAATAATGATAATAATAATAATAATAATACTAATAATAATAATAATAATAATAATAATAATAATAATAATAATAATAATAATAATAATAATAATAATAATAATAATTGGATAATAATAATAATACTAATTATAACTTTAACGATAATAACAATAGTAATAATAAAAAAAATTACAATTTTTAATGATAAATCCATTTTATTGATAAAGATAATAATAATGATAATAATAAGATAAAACTAGAACGACGATAAAAACGACGATAATAATAATCATTTTTAATAAAAATATCAAAAATTCAATTGATTATAACTTCTAATCCGCTCATCGAAACCATTCGATATCTAAAGGAAAAGTTCTTACTTTTTCGCTAGCTTTTCAAGGACATGCATATCTTATACCTTATCTCAACCGCAAGTGTAACTAATTCAAGATTCAACCTAACCTGTCTAAGGGCAATATCAAAAGTACAAGCATGCATAATCCTAAATACTTGAGCACTAGTCAGGGATACACTATTAGTATGTAAAAGTTAAATTATGAGTACTCACGTATCAATATTGAGATTCAATATTGCAGGAAAGGTACGTAGACGCAACGAAAATGATAAATACTATATTGACCTCACGAGCATACCCATGAACCATACTCAATCACCTCCATAGCTATAACCCATAATTTCCTTAATCTTATCCTACTCGAAAAACAATTTCGAAATCACTCGGACAGCACTCCGTCGTAATATTTTATGTATACTAATAATATCTTGAAATAATACGGAGTAAATATATATATGTAAATCGATTGAGAGAGTTTAGAGAAAAATATTTTCAAGTTTCTATTAAATAATGAAACCTATTGAATTCTGTTTATAATAGATTTTTGAATTATTAAAGTGAATTATTAAAGTATGAATTATTAAAGTGAATTATTAAAGTGAATTATTAAAGTATGAATTATTAAAGTAATTATTAAAGTGAATTATTAAAGTATGAATTATTAAAGTGAATTATTAAAGTTAAAGTAAAGTAAAGGTAAAGTTTAAGTATAGTAAAAGTATAAAACTATGTACGTATAATACGCGTATAAATATATATAATATTAATTTAAATCGTTATATATATTTAATAAAATAAAATATAAATATCGTTATCTTTATCATACTAGTTAAGTAATGAGTTGTCAAAAGTGGTTCTAGATATTTATAAAAGTTATATACGTTTTAATAATAAAGTTCTTTTTAAACTGAAAACGTTTTTGTACGTTTGAAACTAAATAGATCAATCGAGTCTTTATGAGATTCAATCTTCCACTATCCTTTGTCTAGTTCTCAATGATTGACAATTTGTTCTTATTTATAAATCACTTTACCATTTTCCGAATATTGTTAAAATGGAAAGATTTCTCAAATCAACGTGGGCCTTTCAACAGAGACTTGTAATCATAATTCAATATATCTGATAATTCAATCATTTGATCTTATCTTCTAATTCCATTGATAAACATTTTGAAACAGATATAATCATATAAAGTATTTAATCTAATATTTTGTTTGCGTTTCAAGTTATAATATATACACACACATATACATATATAATCATATTCGTTTAATGGTTCGTGAATCGTTGGAACTTGGTCGAGGTTGAATGAATGTATGAACATAGTTTAAAATTCTTGAAATTTAACTTAACAAATATTGCTTATCGTGCCGGAAACATATAAAGATTAAAGTTTAAATTTGGTTGGAAATTTCCGGGTTGTCACAGCACCTACCCGTTAAAGAAATTTCGTCCCGAAATTTGAGTGGAAAGATCGTGAATGATAATAAGTATGTTTTCATGATGCATATATATATATTAATAATGATAATAATAATAATAATAATACTAATAATAATAATAATAATAATAATAATAATACTAATAATAATAATAATAATAATAATAATAATAATAATACTAATTATAACTTTAACGATAATAACGATAGTAATAATAAAAAAAATTACAATTTTTAATGATAAATCTCTTTTATTGATAAAGATAATAATAATAATGATAATAATAAGATAAAACTAGAACGACGATAAAAACGACGATAATAATAATCATTTTTAATAAAAATATCGAAAATTCAATTGATTATAACTTCTAATCCGTTCATCGAAACCATTCGATATCTAAAGGAAAAGTTCTTAATTTTTTGCTAGCTTTCCAAGGGCATGCATATCTTATACCTTATCTCAACCGCACGTGTAACTAATTCAAGATTCAACCTAACATGTCTAAGGGCAATATCAAAAGTACAAGCATGAATAATCCTAAATACTCGAGCACTAGTCAGGGATACACTATTAGTATGTAAAAGTTAAATTATGAGTACTCACGTATCAATATTGAGATTCAATATTGCAGGAAAGGTACGTAGATCCAACGGAAATGATAAACACTATATTGACCTCACGAGCATACCCATGAACCATACTCAATCACCTCCATAGCTATAACCCATAATTTCCTTAATCCTATCCTACTCGAAAAACAATTTCGAAATCACTCGGACAGCACTCCGTCGTAATATTTTATGTATACTAATAATATCTTGAAATAATACGGAGTAAATATATATATGTAAATCGATTGAGAGAGTTTAGAGAAAAATATTTTCAAGTTTCTATGAAATAATGAAACCTATTGAATTCTATTTATAATAGATCTTTGAATTATTAAAGTGAATTATTAAAGTATGAATTATTAAAGTGAATTATTAAAGTATATATTATTAGAGTGAATTATTAAAGTATGAATTATTAAAGTGAATTATTAAAGTATGAATTATTAAAGTGAATTATTAAAGTTAAAGTAAAGTAAAAATAAAGTAAAGGTAAAGTTTAAGTATAGTAAAAGTATAAAACTATGTACGTATAATACGCGTATAAATATATATAATATTAATTTAAATCGTTATATATATTTAATAAAATAAAATATAAATATCGTTATCTTTATCATACTAGTTAAGTAATGAGTTGTCAAAAGTGGTTCTAGATATTTATAAAAGTTATATACGTTTTAATAATAAAGTTCTTTTTAAACTGAAAATGTTTTTGTACGTTTGAAACTAAATAGATCAATCGAGTCTTTATGAGATTCAATCTTCCACTATCCTTTGTCTAGTTCTCAATGATTAACAATTTGTTCTTATTTATAAATCACTTTACCATTTTCTGAATATTGTTAAAATGGAAAGATTTCTCAAATCAACGTGGGCCTTTCAACAGAGACTTGTAATCATAATTCAATATATCTGATAATTCAATCATTTGATCTTATCTTCTAATTTCATTGATAAACATTTTGAAACAGATACAATCATATAAAGTATTTAATCTAATATTTTGTTTACGTTTCAAGTTATAATATATACACACACATATACATATATAATCATATTCGTTTAATGGTTCGTGAATCGTTGGAACTTGGTCGAGGTTGAATGAATGTATGAACATAGTTTAAAATTCTTGAAATTTAACTTAACAAATATTGCTTATCGTGCCGGAAACATATAAAGATTAAAGTTTAAATTTGGTTGGAAATTTCCAGGTTGTCACAGTACCTACCCGTTAAAGAAATTTCATCCCAAAATTTGAGTGGAAAGGTCGTGAATGATAATAAGTATGTTTTCATGATGCATACGGGCTGAAAATTAGAGTTTTATCATCAGCGAATAATTTGGATAAACAATCCATTTATATGAAGAGTACGAATGAAGCTAACATATAAGAGTGAAATGAGTAAGTGTAGATTCATCTTATCATTTGACGTAGATATGATTGATTCCCAGATTTCAAGGGATTTGAAGAAAATCTTCTTAATAAGATTTGACTCTCCGGTAATCAAGGGAATTGGGATCCGCTTTAAATGCGATCGTCCATTTTAATTGTTCTGTCGGAGATTTTCTTATAAATTCACCTCCTTCGTTTCCTTACAACTCACACCTTCTGTTGATGCATTTTATGCAAGTCCTTAGACATCTACCCACGTCCATTGCAGGTACAACAGTTTACATGCCACCATGATTGCTCGTTATTATCCTATCCGTGTTTGTATGTGGTTACAGGAACTGCAGGAATGAGATTGAGATGTTTGACTATGTTAGACTTAGTCAGACGTACGAGTGAAGCCTCACTAGTACGGCTGACAGGCTCATACGCACGGTTGATGCTGAGCTAAGTCACAATTACAACCTAAATGAGAAGACACGAGTGAGTGATCACCCGTACGGCTGATGAAGCCAACTCGTACGTGTGATGAATGAATCGTATGGGTGAGTCAACAGCAGGGGTATATAAAGTCTTATGTTCTTCATTTTAGGTTAAGCCTCTCATTTGTTAAACACACTTAGATCTAGTGAGCTCCTCCGATTTTCTCTCAGTCCAAATCACCCAGGTGGTGAATAATAGCTCTAGGTGTTGATCTAATCACACTTGATTTAGTTGTGGTTTCAAAAAAAAACTTAACCTATTCACTAGAGGGTTTGATTCATTTATTCCGCCATTGTGTGAGTTAAATCTATTGATTTCTAAGTTCCTAATCATGTTTCATCACCTTCTATTCTTTCTCCCTCAACTCATATTTTAAAGTATTCATCAATATGCTCCATCCAGTTCTGATTCTCGATATACTTCTAACTTTCATATCGGTCATTCTTCTTTTTCATCTACCGCCGGAAGAATCTATTTACTTCTACTATACTCTTGGGTTTATAGTGTTTCTAGTTCTACCGTGTCTTTATATTGCTATATGCATCGATATATATGGTTTATAATTTCTGGTTTATCGTTGGGCTTTATATGTTCCCTTATATTTCAAAGTCTCTGCTTCTGTCTTCTATAATCATTATCATTCACAGTTAATGCTCTCTTTTATTTGCTGCAATTTATACCCCAATTTCTATTTCGGAGTTTTGTCCTTTCGTTTCTTCTTCTTGCGATTAAGCACCACTTGTAATGGTCCAAAATTCACATATATGAATTTCGGAATGAACATTGTTAATGTTCTAGGAAGGAAATTGTGATGGCACGATCTTGACTTGTCAAATTACTAGAATACCTTGGAAAGGCCGAATCATCAAAAAATATTTTCTTGATATTTTAGGGGTTAAATAGAATACAAGAGTCGTATAACATGGCACATGATGATGTTATGATCTGTGAATCATTACTTTCTATTTAGAAACTCAGCATGACTTACTGTAATATAATCACATTGATCAAATGTCATTATATTATACTAATTCATGCTTCAGTTCCTAACACTACTTCAAAATATTCCTATCTTAAACTTGAATGTTTCAGAATTTAGAAACTAAAATAGTTTCTTTTATAATGTAATACAGATAGCACGAAGAGGTAAATGATTTCAAATAAGAAAAATTAAGAAAATATCTTCAGAAATATGGAGGATATTTATAATGAAAGATATGATGATATTTTAGAATTTCTAATATCAGAGGATGATGAAGAATATTGTCCGCAGGGGTTTAGAGTCAGGAGCAAGGTATTCGTTAATGACTTCAGCAGGTACTGAATCATTTGGATCCTTTGAAGTCAGGTTCAGTCTTTGTAATTTGTCCACAGCCTCCTTCCTACTTTGATCAATCCGTGTTCCAGTTCCAAAACTTCTCTTTTTCTGCGCTTTGCCAGCACACTTCATCATTATCATCCAGCTTTTACCGTTTAAAGTCGTTTATAGTTTTTTTGATGCTTCATCAGCATTTTTTCCATTTTCGGAGAACCAATTCGTAGTTCGGAGTGTTTTTCAGAAACTTCACATTCAAATTAAGTCCAGAAGATAGACGTTATATATACACATATAACTGTTGGCGTAGACATGCTGCGAGATTTCAAAATACTGATTGCTAATTCCCAATGATTCGTATGGCAATTCTCATAACAAGATGCGAATGAGTAAATGATGGGGTTTCAATGAATAATTATAATGACTTTTTGGAGAGGCTAAAGTCAAAGGGTAATGAAGTTGTTGGTACATCTGCTAATAATGTGGTGAAATGTAAAAGGTTCCCTGGTAACGATGGTGTATATCTCAAGGTTATAATAAGGTTAGTCTGACTGAAAAGTCAAAGTTGACTTGCTGGAGCTGTGACAAAACTGGCTACTTTGAATAGGAGTCGCAAAGTTATTTTTGCTAATAAATGCCAAAGAATCTGACGCGGATACGTTGTTTAAACTTTTACTTTGGTTTCAAGAGTTTTTCGGGTACATAACTGTGGGTAACATGTGGTTGGATCATCATCTCGATTGCTCATCATTCGAAGTGTCTTCAGAAATTTTCGAAGGGTTTGAACACAGATTGTAATCGTTAACATACATTTGATGCTCTAACAAAGTTTTGAAGTCAAAATATAGCTTGTGAAAGATGTAAGGATCTAAGAGTGATGATTTTGGTCATATCTCAAGTTGAATTTTGAGATTTCAAAATCAGAATATGTAATTAAATTTTGAATGAGTATGGTTGTTTTGATTTCTATAAAAGAATATATATTGTTGTGAAAGTAGGGAGTATAATGGATGATTTGCTGAATCAGATTCGAAGAATGTAACATATTCATTGTGAATTTATATATCTCTCGGGTATTACCTACCCGTTAATTTTTTTTTTCACAATTAATATTTTGTACAAAATAATTTTATTACAGTCTTTATGAAAATATATATATGTATATTTTCTTCAGATGTAACATATATTTAATGAGTTGATGTTAAATTAAACTCATTTGATTTACGGTTGAAACTAGCATTGAATAATCCCTAAAGGCTTTAAAAAGTACATAACTTTTACGCAGTATTTCTTTAATGACATTGAAATTATGAATCAATACTTCGTTATTTGTTGATGTATGATGTTTGGTTCGTGGAATTCTTGTGAATTTCGCAAAGTACGAATGATGTTATCTGAAAAGTTTCGGGTACATCGATGATGAAAGTGTAAAATCAAAAATATACTTGATTTATTATGAATTGGAATTTGTTGAATTGCGACAGAGATTGTAGTTAACGCTGGTTAAGTTGCGGCCGAAGGACGTACATTATTGCATATTTGTAATATGAATTAATCGAGTAGTTAAGATTCACACACAATAGCTTAGCACGGAAAGATTTATTTTAATATATATATATATATATATATATATATATATATATATATATATATATATATATATATATATATATATATATAATATACATATAATTTCTTCAGAGGGAATGAGTTAATTCTTCATAACTCGTTGATACAATATACACGTTATTGATTCGTAATGATGTCCACGGTGATTCTTGAACTGACGGAGTTTGTGATGTTATCGGTGTTGTTGATTCGGATGTTGACTGTATTGACGATGCTGGTAACGCTGACGGTACTGTTGATGCTGTTGGTAAAGCAAGTTTAGCTTGTTAATCACACACCATTTTTGTCAGGGTTTCTACTCTTCCTTCTATCATTTTGGTTCGCTTAACTGATTTATGGTTAGGGCTAGATTAGACAATCTCTAAGACTTTAGAGATTACATAATCGCCGCGGAATGTTTCTCCAATGAAGTTATGAATTAATACTTCGTCAGTTATTGTTGTTGGTACTCCTTGGTATCTATGGTGCGTATGACGTTGATGCTCGTAGGACAGATTGTGAAGTTGATGTTTACGACGCAGTTGTGATTGGAGGTGGTAATGGTACTGTTGGCGTTGATGATGGTGGTACTGGTTATGCTGCTGATGCTGCTGCTGGTGTTTGTAATCTCTGCACCATATTCTCCAAAGCCACTACCCGAGCGCGAAGCTCGTTGACTTCTTCTATTACACCGGGGTGATTGTCGATTCGGACGAGCAGATAAATAAAATCTAAAATTTGATGTAATATATAATCATGACGAGATACTCTGGAAATGAGCGAGAACATGGTATTTCGGACAGGTTCGCTTGTAAGTGCTTCAGGTTCTTCGTCAAGAGGGCAATGTAGTGGATGGAAGGGATCACCTTCTTCTTGTCTCCAATGATTGAGGAGGCTACGAACCCATCCCCAATTCATCCAGAATAGGTGATGACTGATTGGTTGATCTATTCCGGTCACACTGCTTTCGGAGCTTGAATGGGATTCCATTTCGGAATCTGAGTGACTTGAACTGATGACGAATTCCATTTCGTACGATTGGATAAAGGATTTTTTTCCGATATGAAATGATTTTGGCTAACGGATGGTATTCTAATTACATAGAATATATATATATATATATATATATATATATATATATATATATATATATATATATATATATATATATATATATATATATATATATATATATATATATATATATATAGATCAAAAGATTTCGTAGATTACGGAGGACTTTGCGGGATATGTCAGGCAAAGTTTAAAGTAACAGATACGATAAGATATGATTTAGCAGATATGCTAAGATATGAATTTTTGTCTATACACTATTCATGCAATCAATGCAGCAAGACGTGTCTTAGACTAAAAATGATAAGCAGGTAATTTCCTGAGGATGATAAGTAGTTAATTTTCGACACAAAATGATAAGCAAAACTTTTGACATGCAGAAACGGTCGAAGTCCAAACTCACTAATGCATCCTATCGACTTATCAGTTAGACACACTAATGCAGACCTGGTTCGCTAAGACCACCGCTCTGATACCAACTGAAAGGACCCGTTCATATACATTATAAACGATTCATAATAGTTGATTACATTGCGATGTATTTGACCTCTATATGATATATTTTACAAACATTGCATTCGTTTTTAAAAGACAATCTTTCTTTACATCGAAAATTGACAGGCATGCATACCATTTCATAATATCCACTATCTAACTATAAATTGATTTAATAATAATCTTTGATGAACTCAATGACTCGAATGCAACGTTCTTCGAAATATGCTATGAAAGACTCCAAGTAATATCTTTAAAATGAGAAAATGCACAGCGGAAGATTTCTTTAACACCTGAGAATAAACATGCTTTAAAATGTCAACCAAAAGGTTGGTGAGTTCATTAGTTTATCATAATCATTTATTTCCATCATTTTAATAGACCACAAGAATTTCATTTCAAGTTCTCATAAATATACGTCCCATGCATAGAGACAAAAATAATCATTCATATGGCGAACACCTGATAACCGACAATAACTAGATACATATAAGAATATCCCCTATCATTCCGGGATCCTCCTTCGGACATGATATAAATTTTGAAGTACTAAAGCATCCGGTACTTTGGATGGGGTTTGTTAGGCCCAATAGATCTATCTTTAGGATTCACGTCAATTAGGGTGTCTATTCCCTAATTCTTAGATTACCAGACTTTAATAAAAATGGGCATATTCAATTTCGATAATTCAACCATAGAATGTAGTTTCAATTACTCGTGTCTATTTCGTCAAACATTTATAAAAGCGCATGTATTCTCAGTCCCAAAAATATAAAGGGTAAAAAGGCAAATGAAACTCACCATACTGTATTTCGTAGTAAAAATACATATAACTGAAATGTCCCGTTCTTATTGATTAAAAACGTTCTATATTAATTGATTTCGTTGCGAGGTTTTGACTTCTATATGAGACGTTTTTGAAAGACTGCATTCATTTTAAAACAAACCATAACCTTTATTTCATCAATAAAGGTTTAAAAAGCTTTACGTAGATTATGAAATGATGATAATCTAAAATATCCTGTTTACACACGACCATTACATAATGGTTTACAATACAAATATGTTACAACAAAATAAGTTTCTTGAATGCAGTTTTTACACAATATCATACAAGCATGGACTCCAAATCTCGTCCTTATTTAAGTATGCGACAGCGGAAGCTCTTAATAATCACCTGAGAATAAACATACTTAAAACGTCAACAAAAATGTTGGTGAGTTATAGGTTTAACCTATATATATCAAATCATAATAATAGACCACAAGATTTCATATTTCAATACACATCCCATACATAGAGATAAAAATCATTCATATGGTGAACACCTGGTAACCGACATTAACAAGATGCATATATAAGAATATCTCCATCATTCCGGGACACCCTTCGGATATGATATAAATTTCGAAGTACTAAAGCATCCGGTACTTTGGATGGGGTTTGTTAAGCCCAATAGATCTATCTTTAGGATTCGCGTCAATTAGGGTGTCTGTTCCCTAATTCTTAGATTACCAGACTTAAATAAAAGGGGCATATTCGATTTCGATAATTCAACCATAGAATGTAGTTTCACGTACTTGTGTCTATTTTGTAAATCATTTATAAAATCTGCATGTATTCTCATCCCAAAAATATTAGATTTTAAAAGTGGGACTATAACTCACTTTCACATATTTTTACTTCGTCGGGAAGTAAGAATTGGCCACTGGTTGATTCACGAACCTATAACAATATATACATATATATCAAAGTATGTTCAAAATATATTTACAATACTTTTAATATATTTTGATGTTTTAAGTTTCTTAAGTCAGTTGTCCTCGTTAGTAACCTACAACTAGTTGTCCACAGTTAGATGTACAGAAATAAATCGATAAATATTATCTTGAATCAATCCACGACCCAGTGTATACGTATCTCAGTATTGATCACAACTCAAACTATATATATTTTGGAATCAACCTCAACCCTGTATAGCTAACTCCAACATTCACATATAGAGTGTCTATGGTTGTTCCGAAATATATATAGATGTGTCGACATGATAGGTCGAAACATTGTATACGTGTCTATGGTATCTCAAGATTACATAATATACAATACAATTTGATTAAGTTATGGTTGGAATAGATTTGTTACCAATTTTCACGTAGCTAAAATGAGAAAAATTATCCAATCTTGTTTTACCCATAACTTCTTCATTTTAAATCCGTTTTGAGTGAATCAAATTGCTATGGTTTCATATTGAACTCTATTTTATGAATCTAAACAGAAAAAGTATAGGTTTATAGTCGGAAAAATAAGTTACAAGTCGTTTTTGTAAAGGTAGTCATTTCAGTTGAAAGAACGACGTCTAGATGACCATTTTAGAAAACATACTTCCACTTTGAGTTTAACCAAAATTTTTGGATATAGTTTCATGTTCATAATAAAAATCATTTTCTCAGAATAACAACTTTTAAATCAAAGTTTTTCATAGTTTTTAATTAACTAACCCAAAACAGCCCGCGGTGTTACTACGGCGGCGTAAATCCGGTTTTACGGTGTTTTTCGTGTTTCCAGGTTTTAAATCATTAAGTTAGCATATCATATAGATATAGAACATGTGTTTAGTTGATTTTAAAAGTCAAGTTAGAAGGATTAACTTTTGTTTGCGAACAAGTTTAGAATTAACTAAACTATGTTCTAGTGATTACAAGTTTAAACCTTCGAATAAGATAGCTTTATACGTATGAATCGAATGATGTTATGAACATCATTACTACCTTAATTTCCTTGGATAAACCTACTGGAAAAGAGAAAAATGGATCTAGCTTCAACAGATCCTTGGATGGCTCGAAGTTCTTGAAGCAGAATCATGACACGAAAATAAGTTCAAGTAAGATCATCACTTGAAATAAGATTGTTATAGTTATAGAAATTGAACCAAAGTTTGAATATGATTATTAACTTATATTAGAATGATAACCTACTGTAAGAAACAAAGATTTCTTGAGGTTGGATGATCACCTTACAAGATTGGAAGTGAGCTAGTAAACTTGAAAGTATTCTTGATTTTATGTAACTAGAACTTGTAGAATATATGAAGAACACTTAGAACTTGAAGATAGAACTTGAGAGAGATCAATTAGATGAATAAATTTGAAGAATTAAAGTGTTTGTAGGTGTTTTTGGTCGTTGGTGTATGGATTAGATATAAAGGATATGTAATTTTGTTTTCATGTAAATAAGTCATGAATGATTACTCATATTTTTGTAATTTTATGAGATATTTCATGCTAGTTGCCAAATGATGATTCCCACATGTGTTAGGTGACTCACATGGGCTGATAAGAGTTGATCATTGGAGTGTATATACCAATAGTACATACATCTAAAAGCTGTGTATTGTACGAGTACGAATACGGGTGCATACGAGTAGAATTGTTGATGAAACTGAACGAGGATGTAATTGTAAGCATTTTTGTTAAGTAGAAGTATTTTGATAAGTGTATTGAAGTCTTTCAAAAGTGTATAAATACATATTAAATCACAACATGTATATACATTTTAACTGAGTCGTTAAGTCATCGTTAGTCGTTACATGTAAGTGTTGTTTTTAAACCTTTAGGTTAACGGTCTTGTTAAATGTTGTTAACCCAATGTTTATAATATCAAATGAGATTTTAAATTATTATATTATCATGATATTATCATGTATGAATATCTCTTAATATGATATATATACATTAAATGTCTTTACAACGATAATCGTTACATATATGTCTCGTTTAAAAATCATTAAGTTAGTAGTCTTGTTTTTACATATGTAGTTCATTGTTAATATACTTAATGATATGTTTACTTATCATAGTATCATGTTAACTATATATATATCCATATATATGTCATCATATAGTTTTTACAAGTTTTAACGTTCGTGAATCACCGGTCAACTTGGGTGGTCAATTGTCTATATGAAACATATTTCAATTAATCAAGTCTTAACAAGTTTGATTGCTTAAAATGTTGGATAACATTTAATCATGTAAATATCAATCTCAATTAATATATATAAACATGAAAAAGTTCAGGTCACTACAGTACCTACCCGTTAAATAAATTTCGTCCCGAAATTTTAAGCTGTTGAAGGTGTTGACGAATCTTCTGGAAATAGATGCGGGTATTTCTTCTTCATCTGATCTTCACGCTCCCAGGTGAACTCGGGTCCTCTACAAGCATTCCATCGAACCTTAACAATTGGTATCTTGTTTTGCTTAAGTCTTTTAACCTCACGATCCATTATTTCGACGGGTTCTTCGATGAATTGAAGTTTTTCGTTGATTTGGATTTCATCTAACGGAATAGTGAGATCTTCTTTAGCAAAACATTTCTTCAAATTCGAGACGTGGAAAGTGTTATGTACAGCTGCGAGTTGTTGAGGTAACTCAAGTCGGTAAGCTACTGGTCCGACACGATCAATAATCTTGAATGGTCCAATATACCTTGGATTTAATTTTCCTCGTTTACCAAATCGAACAACGCCTTTCCAAGGTGCAACTTTAAGCATGACCATCTCTCCAATTTCAAATTCTATATCTTTTCTTTTAATGTCAGCGTAGCTCTTTTGTCGACTTTGGGCGGTTTTCAACCGTTGTTGAATTTGGATGATCTTCTCGGTAGTTTCTTGTATAATCTCCGAACCCGTAATCTGTCTATCCCCCACTTCACTCCAACAAATCGGAGACCTGCACTTTCTACCATAAAGTGCTTCAAACGGCGCCATCTCAATGCTTGAATGGTAGCTGTTGTTGTAGGAAAATTCTGCTAATGGTAGATGTCGATCCCAACTGTTTCCGAAATCAATAACACATGCTCGTAGCATGTCTTCAAGCGTTTGTATCGTCCTTTCGCTCTGCCCATCAGTTTGTGGATGATAGGCAGTACTCATGTCTAGACGAGTTCCTAATGCTTGCTGTAATGTCTGCCAGAATCTTGAAATAAATCTGCCATCCCTATCAGAGATAATAGAGATTGGTATTCCATGTCTGGAGAAGACTTCCTTCAAATACAGCCGTGCTAACTTCTCCATCTTGTCATCTTCTCTTATTGGCAGGAAGTGTGCTGATTTGGTGAGATGATCAACTATTACCCAAATAGTATCAAAACCACTTGCAGTCCTTGGCTATTTAGTGATGAAATCCATGGTAATGTTTTCCCATTTCCATTCCGGAATTTCGAGTTGTTGAAGTAGACTTGATGGTTTTTGATGCTCAGCTTTGACCTTAGAACACGTCAAACATTCTCCTACGTATTTAGCAACATCGGCTTTCATACCCGGCCACCAAAAATGTTTCTTGAGATCCTTGTACATCTTCCCCGTTCCAGGATGTATTGAGTATCTGGTTTTATGAGCTTCTCTAAGTACCATTTCTCTCATATCTCCAAATTTTGGTACCTAAATCCTTTCAGCCCTATATCGGGTTCCGTCTTCCCGAATATTAAGATGCTTCTCCGATCCTTTGGGTATTTCATCCTTTAAATTTCCTTCTTTTAAAACTCCTTGTTGCGCCTCCTTTATTTGAGTAGTAAGGTTATTATGAATCATTATATTCATAGATTTTACTCGAATGGGTTCTCTGTCCTTCCTGCTCAAGGCATCGGCTACCACATTTGCCTTCCCCGGGTGGTAACGAATCTCAAAGTCGTAATCATTCAACAATTCAATCCACCTACGCTGCCTCATATTCAGTTGTTTCTGATTAAATATGTGTTGAAGACTTTTATGGTCGGTATATATAATACTTTTGACCCCATATAAGTAGTGCCTCCATGTCTTTAATGCAAAAACAACCGCGCCTAATTCCAAATCATGTGTCGTATAATTTTGTTCGTGAATCTTCAATTGTCTAGACGCATAAGCAATCACCTTCGTTCGTTGCATTAATACACAACCGAGACCTTGCTTTGATGCGTCACAATAAATCACAAAATCATCATTCCCTTCAGGCAATGACAATATAGGTGACGTAGTTAGCTTTTTCTTCAATAACTGAAACGCTTTCTCTTGTTCATCATTCCATTCAAATTTCTTCCCTTTATGCGTTAATGCAGTCAAGGGTTTTGCTATTCTGGAAAAGTCTTGGATGAACCTTCTGTAGTAACCAGCTAGTCCTAAAAACTGGCGTATGTGTTTTGGAGTTTTCGGGGTTTACCACTTTTCAACAGTTTCTATCTTTGCCGGATCCACCTTAATACCTTCTTTGTTCACTATGTGACCGAGGAATTGAACTTCTTCCAACCAAAATGCACACTTTGAAAACTTAGCGTACAATTCTTCCTTCCTCAATACTTCTAACACCTTTCTCAAATGTTCACCGTGTTCTTGGTCATTCTTTGAGTAAATAAGTATGTCATCAATGAAAACAATGACAAACTTGTCAAGGTATGGTCCACACACTCAGTTCATAAGGTCCATGAACACAGCTGGTGCATTAGTTAAACCAAACGGCATGACCATAAACTCGTAATGACCGTAACGTGTTCTGAAAGCAGTCTTTGGAATATCATCTTCTTTCACCCGCATTTGATGATACCCGGAACGTAAGTCAATCTTTGAATAAACAGACGAGCCTTGTAGTTGATCAAATAAGTCATCGATTCTCGGTAGTGGGTAGCGGTTCTTGATGGTAAGTTTGTTCAACTCTCGGTAGTCGATACACAACCTGAATGTACCATCTTTCTTCTTGACAAACAAAACAGGAGCTCCCCACGGTGATGTGCTTGGTCGAATGAAACCACGCTCTAAAAGTTCTTGTAATTGGCTTTGCAGTTCTTTCATCTCGCTGGGTGCGAGTCTGTAAGGAGCACGAGCTATTGGTGCAGCTCCTGGTACAAGATCTATTTGAAATTCAACGGATCGATGTGGGGGTAATCCCGGTAATTCTTTAAAAATACATCGGGAAATTCTTTTGCAATGGGAACATCATTGATGCTCTTTTCTTCAGTTTGTACTTTCTCGACATGTGCTAGAACAGCATAGCAACCTTTTCTTATTAGTTTTTGTGCCTTCAAATTACTAATAAGATGTAGCTTCGTGTTGCCCTTTTTCCGTACACCATTAAGGGTTTTCCTTTTTCTCGTATAATGCAAATTGCATTTTTGTAACAAACGATCTCTACTTTCACTTCTTTCAACCAGTCCATACCGATTATCACATTAAAACTCCCTAACTCTACTGGTATCAAATCAATCTTAAATGTTTCGCTAACCAGTTTAATTTCTCGATTCCGACATATATTATCTGCTGAAATTAATTTACCATTTGCTAATTCGAGTAAAAATTTACTATCCAAAGGCGTCAATGGACAACTTAATTTAGCACAAAAATCTCTACTCATATAGCTTCTATCCGCACCCGAATCAAATAAAACGTAAGCAGATTTATTGTCAATAAGAAACGTACCCGTAACAAGCTCCGGGTCTTCCTGTGCCTCTGCCGCATTAATATTGAAAACTCTTCCGCGGCCTTGTCCATTCGTGTTCTCCTGGTTCGGGCAATTTCTAATAATGTGGCCCGGTTTTCCACATTTATAACAAACTACATTGGCATAACTTGCTCCGACACTACTTGCTCCGCCATTACTCGTTTCGACACCATTTGTTCCTTTCGTTCTATTAACCCCTGGTCCGTAGACCTCACACTTCACCGCGCTATGACCATTTCTTTTACACTTGTTGCAAAATTTGGTGCAGAACCCCGAGTGATACTTTTCACACCTTTGGCATAGCTACTTCTGATTGTTGTTGCTGTTGCGGTTATTATTGTTGTTGGGATGATTGTTGTAGTTGCTGTTGTTGTTGTTGTTGTTGTTGTTGTTGGGCCGTTTGTTGTAGTTGCGATTGATGTTGCGATTGTTGGGATAATTGTTGCGATTATTGTTGTAATTGCTGTTGTTGCTGTATTGGTGATTCTTATCACCATTTTCCTCCCACTTTCTTTTGACTTGCTTCACATTGGCCTCTTCAGCAGTCTGTTCTTTAATTCTTTCTTCAATCTGGTTCACTAGTTTGTGAGCCATTCTACATGCCTGTTGTATGGAGGCAGGCTCGTGTGAACTTATATCTTCTTGGATTCTTTCCTGTAATCCTTTCACAAACGCGTCGATCTTCTCTTCCTCATCTTCGAACGCTCCCGGACACAATAGGCACAATTCTGTGAATCGTCTTTCGTACGTGATAATATCAAATCCTTGGGTTCGTAACCCTCTAAGTTCTGTCTTGAGCTTATTGACCTCGGTTCTGGGACGGTACTTCTCGTTCATCAAGTTCTTGAATGCTGACCACGGTAGTGCGTACGCATCGTCTAATCCCACTTGCTCTAGATAGGTATTCCACCATGTTAACGCAGAACCTGTGAAGGTATGCGTAGCGTACTTCACTTTGTCCTCTTCAGTACACTTACTTATGGCAAACACCGATTCGACCTTCTCGGTCCACCGTTTCAATCCGATCGGTCCTTCGGTTCCATCAAATTCCAAAGGTTTGCAGGCAATGAATTCTTTGTAGGTGCATCCTACACGATTTCCTGTACTGCTAGATCCAAGGTTATTGTTGGTATGTAGCGCAGCCTGTACTGCGGCTATGTTTGAAGCTAGAAAAGTACAAAATTCCTCTTCATTCATATTCACGGTGTGTCGAGTAGTCGGTGCCATTTCCTTCAAAATAGTCAAATGGAACAAGTTAATCATACAGAATATTAAGAGTAGTTAACAGTATTTCGTAGCATAATATGAACTCATTTATAAAAGCTTTTTCTTCATATTAGCGTTTTATAAGTTTAAATTCGGGTAGTACCTACCCGTTAAGTTCATACTTAGTAGCTAATATACAATTCAACTACTACAATTCTATATGAAAAACTGATTATAATAATATTTCGCGTTCAAACTTTTATACAATATTTTACAAACTTACAATACCGCTTATTTTACATAAAGCATGAAATATAGCACACAATAACTTTGATACAAGATAGTTGTGAAGATAATTCTAGCTAGTACACAAGTCATTCAGCAAAGGCAATAAAGACACGTAATTCATACGTCCAGAAACAAGTCATGCATTCTGGTTTTACTAGGACTACTTCCCATCCTTGGTCTTGTGGAACATAACCGTTATGGCCGTTGATAAGACAGCGTGTTGTAACGTCGTCAAAGGGACGAGGGTTACGTAATGTCCAACAGTCCCGTAATAATCTAAAAACCTCATTTCTTACCCCAATTACCGACTCCGTCACTTGTGGGAACGTTTTGTTTAATAGCTGTAGCCCGATGTTCTTTTTCTCACTTTGGTGAGAAGCGAACATTACTAACCCATAAGCATAGCATGCTTCTTTATGTTGCATGTTAGCCGCTTTTTCTAAATCATGAAGTCCTATATTCGGATACATTGAGTCAAAATAATTTCTTAACCCGTTGCGTAAAATAGCATTTGGGTTCCCCGCAATATATGCGTCAAAGTAAACACATCGTAACTTATGGGTTTCCCGATGTGATATCCCCCATCTTTCAAACGAAATTCTCTTATAAACCAAGACATTCTTGGAACGTTCTTCGAATGTCTTACAAACTGATCTCGCCTTAAATAGTTGTGCCGAGGAATTCTGACCGACTCTAGACAAGATTTCATCAATCATGTCTCCGGGTAGGTCTCTTAAAATATTGGGTTGTCTATCCATTTTGTGTTTTTATACTGTAAAATAGACAAGAGTTAGATTCATAAAAAAAAATACTTATTAATACAGGCAATTTTTACATATATCATAAAGCATAAGCACACTATATTACATATATTACACCACACGAATACAACTATCTTATTCCGACTCGCTTGTTTCTTCTTCTTCGGTTTTGGTTCGTTTTGCCAAGTTTCTAGGGATATATGATGTTCCCCTAATACGAGCCGTCGTTATCCACATTGGTTTAGAAAAACCTGGTGGTTTAGAGGTTCCCGGGTCATTGTTACAACTTAAGGACTTCGGGGGTTGACGATACATATAAAGTTCATCGGGGTTGGAATTAGATTTCTCTATTTTTATGCCCTTTCCCTTATTATTTTCTTTTGCCTTTTTAAATTCAGTTGGGGTAATTTCTATAACATCGTCGGAATCCGATTAATCGAAGAATTAGTAATCCTCCCAATATTTTGCTTCCTTGGCGGAAACACCATTGACCATAATTAACCTTGGTCGGTTGGTTGAGGATTTTCTTTTACTTAACCGTTTTATTATTTTCCCCACCGGTTCTATTTCTTTATCCGGTTCCGATTCTTCTTCCGGTTCCGATTCTTCTTCCGGTTCCGACTCTTCTTCCGGTTCCTCTTCGGGAACTTGTGAATCAGTCCACGAATCATTCCAATTTACATTTGACTCTTTATTATTATTAGGTGAGTCAATGGGACTTGTTCTAGAGGTAGACATCTATCACATAATATCAAACGCGTTAAGAGATTAATATATCACATAATATTCACATGTTAAAAATATATAGTTTCCAACAAAATTTGTTAAGCAATCATTTTTCAAGTAAACACGGTCGAAGTCCAGACTCACTAATGCATCCTAACAAACTCGATAAGACACACTAATGCAAAATTCTGGTTCTCTAAGACCAACGCTCGGATACCAACTGAAATGTCCCGTTCTTATTGATTAAAAACGTTCCATATTAATTGATTTCGTTGCAGACCTCTATATGAGACGTTTTTGAAAGACTGCATTCATTTTAAAACAAACCATAACCTTTATTTCATCAATAAAGGTTTAAAAAGCTTTACGTAGATTATCAAACGATGATAATCTAAAATATCTTGTTTACACACGACCATTACATAATGGTTTACAATACAAATATGTTACAACAAAATAAGTTTCTTGAATGCAGTTTTTACACAATATCATACAAGCATGGACTCCAAATCTCGTCCTTATTTAAGTATGCGACAGCGGAAGCTCTTAATAATCACCTGAGAATAAACATACTTAAAACGTCAACAAAAATGTTGGTGAGTTATAGGTTTAACCTATATATATCAAATCATAATAATAGACCACAAGATTTCATATTTCAATACACATCCCATACATAGAGATAAAAATCATTCATATGGTGAACACCTGGTAACCGACATTAACAAGATGCATATATAAGAATATCCCCATCATTCCGGGACACCCTTCGGATATGATATAAATTTCGAAGTACTAAAGCATCCGGTACTTTGGATGGGGTTTGTTAAGCCCAATAGATCTATCTTTAGGATTCGCGTCAATTAGGGTGTCTGTTCCCTAATTCTTAGATTACCAGACTTAAATAAAAGGGGCATATTCGATTTCGATAATTCAACCATAGAATGTAGTTTCACGTACTTGTGTCTATTTTGTAAATCATTTATAAAATCTGCATGTATTCTCATCCCAAAAATATTAGATTTTAAAAGTGGGACTATAACTCACTTTCACAGATTTTTACTTCGTCGGGAAGTAAGACTTGGCCACTGGTTGATTCACGAACCTATAACAATATATACATATATATCAAAGTATGTTCAAAATATATTTACAACACTTTTAATATATTTTGATGTTTTAAGTTTCTTAAGTCAGCTGTCCTCGTTAGTAACCTACAACTAGTTGTCCACAGTTAGATGTACAGAAATAAATCGATAAATATTATCTTGAATCAATCAACGACCCAGTGTATACGTATCTCAGTATTGATCACAACTCAAACTATATATATTTTGGAATCAACCTCAACCCTGTATAGCTAACTCCAACATTCACATATAGAGTGTCTATGGTTGTTCCGAAATATATATAGATGTGTCGACATGATAGGTCGAAACATTGTATACGTGTCTATGGTATCTCAAGATTACATAATATACAATACAAGTTGATTAAGTTATGGTTGGAATAGATTTGTTACCAATTTTCACGTAGCTAAAATGAGAAAAATTATCCAATCTTGTTTTACCCATAACTTCTTCATTTTAAATCCGTTTTGAGTGAATCAAATTGCTATGGTTTCATATTGAACTCTATTTTATGAATCTAAACAGAAAAAGTATAGGTTTATAGTCGGAAAAATAAGTTACAAGTCGTTTTTGTAAAGGTAGTCATTTCAGTCGAAAGAACGACGTCTAGATGACCATTTTAGAAAACATACTTCCACTTTGAGTTTAACCATAATTTTTGGATATAGTTTCATGTTCATAATAAAAATCATTTTCTCAGAATAACAACTTTTAAATCAAAGTTTATCATAGTTTTTAATTAACTAACCCAAAACAGCCCGCGGTGTTACTACGACGGCGTAAATCCGGTTTTACGGTGTTTTTCGTGTTTCCAGGTTTTAAATCATTAAGTTAGCATATCATATAGATATAGAACATGTGTTTAGTTGATTTTAAAAGTCAAGTTAGAAGGATTAACTTTTGTTTGCGAACAAGTTTAGAATTAATTAAACTATGTTCTAGTGATTACAAGTTTAAACCTTCGAATAAGATAGCTTTATACGTATGAATCGAATGATGTTATGAACATCATTACTACCTTAATTTCCTTGGATAAACCTACTGGAAAATAGAAAAATGGATCTAGCTTCAACGGATCCTTGGATGGCTCGAAGTTCTTGAAGCAGAATCATGACACGAAAATAAGTTCAAGTAAGATCATCACTTGAAATAAGATTGTTATAGTTATAGAAATTGAACCAAAGTTTAAATATGATTATTACCTTGTATTAGAATGATAACCTACTGTAAGAAACAAAGATTTCTTGAGGTTTGATGATCACCTTACAAGATTGGAAGTGAGCTAGCAAACTTGAAAGTATTCTTGATTTTATGTAACTAGAACTTGTAGAATATATGAAGAACACTTAGAACTTGAAGATAGAACTTGAGAGAGATAAATTAGATGAAGAAATTTGAAGAATTAAAGTGTTTGTAGGTGTTTTTGGTCGTTGGTATATGGATTAGATATAAAGGATATGTAATTTTGTTTTCATGTAAATAAGTCATGAATGATTACTCATATTTTTGTAATTTTATGAGATATTTCATGCTAGTTGCCAAATGATGGTTCCCACATGTGTTAGGTGACTCACATGGGCTGCTAAGAGCTAATCATTGGAGTGTATATACCAATAGTACATACATCTAAAAGCTGTGTATTGTACGAGTACGAATACGGGTGCATACGAGTAGAATTGTTGATGAAACTGAACGAGGATGTAATTGTAAGCATTTTTGTTAAGTAGAAGTATTTTGATAAGTGTATTGAAGTCTTTCAAAAGTGTATAAATACATATTAAAACACTACATGTATATACATTTTAACTGAGTCGTTAAGTCATCGTTAGTCGTTACATGTAAGTGTTGTTTTTAAACCTTTAGGTTAACGGTCTTGTTAAATGTTGTTAACCCAATGTTTATAATATCAAATAAGATTTTAAATTATTATATTATCATGATATTATCATGTATGAATATCTCTTAATATGATATATATACATTAAATGTCTTTACAACGATAATCGTTACATATATGTCTCGTTTAAAAATCATTAAGTTAGTAGTCTTGTTTTTACATATGTAGTTCATTGTTAATATACTTAATGATATGTTTACTTATCATAGTATCATGTTAACTATATATATATCCATATATATGTCATCATATAGTTTTTACAAGTTTTAACGTTCGTGAATCACCGGTCAACTTGGGTGGTCAATTGTCTATATGAAACATATTTCAATTAATCAAGTCTTAACAAGTTTGATTGCTTAACATATTGGAAACATTTAATCATGTAAATATCAATCTCAATTAATATATATAAACATGAAAAAGTTCGGGTCACTACAATAACGTCATTGAACAAGTGCAAGGTTGGCCTCGGATTCACGAACCTAAATTAATTATATATATTTATGTGTTGGTCAATATTTGTCTAACAAATTAGGTCAAGTCATAGTGTACGACAATCCTAATGCTCGAGACTAATATGCAAAAGTCAACAAAAATAAATTTGACTCAAAATAATTTCTAAAAATCTATACATGATTAATATATAGTTTAAATATCATCATTTTATATTTTTAAATATTTTTAAAAGATTTATTAGAGTAAATAATGTAATTTATTTATTAATAAATAAAATCTTATATTAAATTTATATAATAAAATATACTTTTTTATATATTAAGTAATAAAATTTATAGGGTTCATTTAATATCATAAAGATAATATGATAGGTATTATTAAAGTAAGTTATTACACGTAGTAAAATATGTTTGTATCACATATTTATTTGATAAAATAATATCTATAATGTTAGTAAGTAAAAGTTGTATTATTTTGTAATAATAATTATTATTATAAAAATAACAATATTTATAATTACTAAGATGACATTATGATAAAACGATAATTCTAATTATGATAACTTTAATATTTACAATAATTTTTAATATTATCTTTAAAATAATAATTCTATTTAAAATAATAATAATAATGATATTTTATAGTAACAATGACATTTCTATTAAAATGATAGTTTTAATACTAACGATACTTTTAATAATAATAGTAATGATAAAAATAATAAGAATGATAATTTTATCTAAATCAATATCTTATAATATTTTAATTTCATCATGATACTCTTACCCATTATTTCCTAATCGTTTCGTTTAATAGCTTTTAATCGTCTTTTATATCGTGTTCATAATAATGATAATAATAGTAATCAAAATAATTAGGTGTTACAAATATTTATTTTAATTACACTAATATTAATAATGATAGTTGCTATAACATTATTAACGATAATACTAATAATTATCTTAATGATAATATAGTAATAATAATAATAACAATAACAATAACCATTTTTAAATAATGATATATATATTAATAATGATAATAATAATAATAATCATAATAATAATAATAATAATAATAATAATAATTGGATAATAATAATAATACTAATTATAACTTTAACGATAATAACGATAGTAATAATAAAAAAAAAATTACAATTTTTAATGATAAATCTCTTTTATTGATAAAGATAATAATAATGATAATAATAAGATAAAACTAGAACGACGATAAAAACGACGATAATAATAATTATTTTTAATAAAAATATCGAAAATTCAATTGATTATAACTTCTAATCCGTTCATCGAAACCATTCGATATCTAAAGGAAAAGTTCTTAATTTTTTGCTAGCTTTCCAAGGACATGCATATCTTATACCTTATCTCAACCGCACGTGTTACTAATTAAAGATTCAACCTAACCTGTCTAAGGGCAATATCAAAAGTACAAGTATGCATAATCCTAAATACTCGAGCACTAGTCAGGGATACACTATTAGTATGTAAAAGTTAAATTATGAGTACTCACGTATCAATATTGAGATTCAATATTGCAGGAAAGGTATGTAGACGCAACGGAAATGATAAACACTATATTGACCTCACGAGCATACCCATGAACCATACTCAATCACCTCCATAGCTATAACCCATAATTTCCTTAATCCTATCCTACTCGAAAAACAATTTCGAAATCACTCGGACAGCACTCCTTCGTAATATTTTATGTATACTAATAATATCTTGAAATAATACGGAGTAAATATATATATGTAAATCGATTGAGAGAGTTTAGAGAAAAATATTTTCAAGTTTCTATGAAATAATGAAACCTATTGAATTCTATTTATAATAGATCTTTGAATTATTAAAGTGAATTATTAAAGTATGAATTATTAAAGTGAATTATTAAAGTATGAATTATTAGAGTGAATTATTAAAGTATGAATTATTAAAGTGAATTATTAAAGTGAATTATTAAAGTATGAATTATTAAAGTGAATTATTAAAGTTAAAGTAAAGTAAAAATAAAGTAAAGGTAAAGTTTAAGTATAGTAAAAGTATAAAACTATGTACGTATAATACGCGTATAAATATGTATAATATTAATTTAAATCGTTATATATATTTAATAAAATAAAATATAAATATCGTTATCTTTATCATACTAGTTAAGTAATGAGTTGTCAAAAGTGGTTCTAGATATTTATAAAAGTTATATACGTTTTAATAATAAAGTTCTTTTTAAACTGAAAACGTTTTTGTACGTTTGAAACTAAATAGATCAATCGAGTCTTTATGAGATTCAATCTTCCACTATCCTTTGTCTAGTTCTCAATGATTAACAATTTGTTCTTATTTATAAATCACTTTACCATTTTCTGAATATTGTTAAAATGGAAAGATTTCTCAAATCAACGTGGGCCTTTCAACAGAGACTTGTAATCATAATTCAATATATCTGATAATTCAATCATTTGATCTTATCTTCTAATTTCATTGATAAACATTTTGAAACAGATACAATCATATAAAGTATTTAATCTAATATTTTGTTTACGTTTCAAGTTATAATATATACACACACATATACATATATAATCATATTCGTTTAATGGTTCGTGAATCGTTGGAACTTGGTCGAGGTTGAATGAATGTATGAACATAGTTTAAAATTCTTGAAATTTAGCTTAACAAATATTGCTTATCGTGCCGGAAACATATAAAGATTAAAGTTTAAATTTGGTTGAAAATTTCCGGGTTGTTACAGTGTTCACCATATGAATGATTTTACCTAAACGCAGACGAGAGGATTCTGCTTGAGGATTATGTTTATGAAAAATGAAAATCTTGTGGTCTATTATATTATTGGAAATGATTTTACCTTTATGCAGACGAGAGGATTCTGCTATTGGAATTATGTTTAATAAAAATCTTGTGGTTTATTAAAATAATGAAAATGAATGATTATGATAAACTAATGAACTCACCAACCTTTTGGTTGACACTTGAAAGCATGTTTATTCTCAGGTTTGAAAGAAATCTTCCGCTGTGCATTAGCTCATTTTAAGGATATTACTTGAAGTCATTCATGACATATTTCGAAAGACGTTGCATTCGAGTTATTGATTTCATTAAGATTATTATTAAGTCAATTATAGTTGGATGTATTATGAAATGGTATGCATGCCGTCAACTTTAGATGTGAACAAAGTTTGTCTTTTAAAAACGAATGCAATGTTTGTAAAATGTATCATATAGAGGTCAAATACCTCGCGATGTAATCAACTATTGTGAATCGTTTATAATGTATATGAACGGGTCCTTTCATTTTTAAACTTTGAAATCTAATTATTTAATATTAATGACATCATTTAGATTCATTCTTTTTAGTTTTGAATTTCTTTTAAGCTATAATAAACCTTATTTATATCATAATCATTTTAGAGATTTAATAGAATTTATAGATACGTAGTTGTTTTCTATAGTTTTCTCGATAGTAGTACCACTTTTTTTAGTCTTTCATTATTTATTTCTTTTTAAAAACTTTTATCTAAAAATCATTTTCACATAGAACAATTAATTTTTTGTTTTATTTAGAACGATTACTTTGAGATTTGTTTAAAAAAAAAAGAATACTAGACAATAGAATTTGAATGAAGTACAGTTTTATATGTATAGCACTTACAATTTTTTTTTTTATGTTCAAACAAATACACACAAATGTATAATTAAATTATAGCAATTCAACATTTGTAATATAATATATGTCACATTTTATAAACTTTTAGAAAATAAATAATTATAAAAACACTCACGTTACACCTAACATAACAAACACTATCAAATGTGTTGTACCAAAAATAATTGATCGAGTTTCACACAATATCATTACACTGTTTTCTACAAATATTTAATAGAAGTTTTCTAATGACAGCCCTTAAGGTTGTTTTTAAGAAAAAATTTATGCATAAACTTGTGGTACATTTGTTGACTTAGTGGTAGTTATTTCCAAAAAATGAGTAGTTACTTTGAATGTACAAACAAAATTAACATGTCTAAATCCCTTAATGACAACCCTTAGGGTTGTCATTAGAAAACTTCTAATATAACGTCAATAATTAAAACAATGGACCTTTATAAACTGCTCTGATTAGTACCGCAATAACTTCACCGCTTTGCGGGTCCCATCACTAGTTAAGGTTACAATGAAATTAATAATTATGATTTATATAACTAACTATATACATATAAATGCTAAAATACATATCAATACATGTAAAACGCGCAACGTCATTATTTTCTACTAACAAATCATAGATACTTTGCGACTATGTGATGTGATACAACATTCTATGATTTAATTGTACAATGTATATGTTATTTATACTAATTGTTAGTTGTTTATGCTATATCGATTACAAAAGTTTTATCAATGATCGGAAATGAATTTTGAACCTAATTTTAAAACTCGTTTATTTTTTCTTTAGTGATAAAAAAAGGACCTAAAGAAGATTGGCTTCTATTAGTATTCTTCCTCCCAGGTCCTATATGTGTTTTGGCCACCATAATGTAAGAATTTTTAAATTTTTTTTACTAAATTGAAATTTTATGTCAATTTTTAGAACTATAAATTTATACAAGATAAAATGAGAAAACTTCTTAGAAGTGAATTTACTCAAATTAACTTTTTAAAGAATTTCCATCTCTCAGATTATTACTCCCTCCGTCCCAAATGTATTGTCTATTATTTCATTTTGGGATGTCTCAAATTAATTGTCCAGATTCTTTTTCAACCAATCAAAAAAAGTTATTCTAGAGAGAGAAAATATGTTATTGGTGGAGAATGAAACTAGTGAAATTTTCTAAAACTGCGTGTTTTTTGTCTGGGGACAATAGATTTGGGACGGAGGGAGTATATTGAAACGACCCAACCCATCGCTAAACCGGCCCATAAATTTTTTTATAATACATTAATATTAATAACATTTAGGTCTCAATTATGTTTCCCAAAAACAACTTCATTACAATAGTAAGTTTAGTCAACTTTAAAAGATACATGACATAAGTTGAAATACAAAACGGGCATACAACCCGAGACCCGTTTGACATAACCAAAAGACACTAATAAGTTTTTCCAACAAAAAGGCCGAGCGTGGTGATTTGCAACGCTACCCAATCCTATTCAAAAGTCTAAAGCACAATCTTTTGAAGCAACCCGCAAATCACAAATCCCCATGCTTACCCAAGCCGCCACCTTGCGAACCTATAAAAATGTAAACAACGAGAGGGTAAGCTAACGCTTAGTGAGTGAAAGTATACTACATCCATATATATGCATAAAATGGACACGCCACACAATAATAATCAAATAGCACATACCGGAGCATCCGAACATAAAGGCAAGCTAATCTACGCATACCGTACGATCGCTATACAACAAGCTAATAATATCAACAATGTAAGTACACCAACAACGATATGTACAACGCCAATAAGCTACACCCGGAGGGTTAGCTACATCACAACAATATTGAAATGTCCCGTTCTTATTGATTAAAAACGTTCCATATTAATTGATTTCGTTGCGAGGTTTTGACCTCTATATGAGACGTTTTTCAAAGACTGCATTCATTTTAAAACAAACCATAACCTTTATTTCATCAATAAAGGTTTAAAAAGCTTTACGTAGATTATCAAATAATGATAATCTAAAATATCCTGTTTACACACGACCATTACATAATGGTTTACAATACAAATATGTTACAACAAAATAAGTTTCTTGAATGCAGTTTTTACACAATATCATACAAGCATGAACTCCAAATCTCGTCCTTATTTAAGTATGCGACAGCGGAAGCTCTTAATAATCACCTGAGAATAAACATGCTTAAAACGTCAACAAAAATGTTGGTGAGTTATAGGTTTAACCTATATATATCAAATCATAATAATAGACCACAAGATTTCATATTTCAATACACATCCCATACATAGAGATAAAAATCATTCATATGGTGAACACCTGGTAACCGACATTAACAAGATGCATATATATAAGAATATCCCCATCATTCCGGGACACCCTTCAGATATGATATAAGTTTCGAAGTACTAAAGCATCCGGTACTTTGGATGGGGTTTGTTAGGCCCAATAGATCTATCTTTAGGATTCGCGTCAATTAGGGTGTCTGTTCCCTAATTCTTAGATTACCAGACTTAATAAAAAGGGCATATTCGATTTCGATAATTCAACCATAGAATGTAGTTTCATGTACTTGTGTCTATTTTGTAAATCATTTATAAAACCTGCATGTATTCTCATCCCAAAAATATTAGATTTTAAAAGTGGGACTATAACTCACTTTCACAGATTTTTACTTCGTCGGGAAGTAAGACTTGGCCACTGGTTGATTCACGAACCTATAACAATATATACATATATATCAAAGTATGTTCAAAATATATTTACAACACTTTTAATATATTTTGATGTTTTAAGTTTATTAAGTCAGCTGTCCTCGTTAGTAACCTACAACTAGTTGTCCACAGTTAGATATACAGAAATAAATCGATAAATATTATCTTGAATCAATCCACGACCCAGTGTATACGTATCTCAGTATTGATCACAACTCAAACTATACATATTTTGGAATCACCTCAACCCTGTATAGCTAACTCCAACATTCACATATAGAGTGTCTATGGTTGTTCCGAAATATATATAGATGTGTCGACATGATAGGTCGAAACATTGTATACGTGTCTATGGTATCTCAAGATTACATAATATACAATACAAGTTGATTAAGTTATGGTTGGAATATATTTGTTACCAATTTTTACGTAGCTAAAATGAGAAAAATTATCCAATCTTGTTTTACCCATAACTTCTTCATTTTAAATCCGTTTTGAGTGAATCAAATTGCTATGGTTTCATATTGAACTCTATTTTATGAATCTAAACAGAAAAAGTATAGGTTTATAGTCGGAAAAATAAGTTACAAGTCATTTTTGTAAAGGTAGTCATTTCGGTCGAAAGAACGACGTCTAGATGACCATTTTAGAAAACATACTTCCACTTTGAGTTTAACCATAATTTTTGGATATAGTTTCATGTTCATAATAAAAATCATTTTCTCAGAATAACAACTTTTAAATCAAAGTTTATCATAGTTTTTAATTAACTAACCCAAAACAGCCCGCGGTGTTACTACGACGGCGTAAATCCGGTTTTACGGTGTTTTTCGTGTTTCCAGGTTTTAAATCATTAAATTAGCATATCATATAGATATAGAACATGTGTTTAGTTAATTTTAAAAGTCAAGTTAGAAGGATTAACTTTTGTTTGCGAACAAGTTTAGAATTAACTAAACTATGTTCTAGTGATTACGAGTTTAAACCTTCGAATAAGATAGTTTTATATATATGAATCGAATGATGTTATGAACATCATTACTACCTCAAGTTTAGTAGGTAAACCTACTGGAAGTGACAAGAAATGATCTAGCTTCAAAGGATCTTGGATGGCTTGAAAGTTCTTGAAGTAGGATCATGACACAAAAACAAGTTCAAGTAAGATTTTTACTCGAATTAAGATAGTTTATAGTTATAGAAATTGAATCAAAGTTTGAATATGAATATTACCTTGAATAAAAATATAACCTACTGTATATAACAAAGGTTTCTTGATCTTAGATGATTACTTGGAATGGATTAGAAAGCTTGGAAGTAAATTAGTAAACTTGAAGGGATTTTTGAAGTGTTCTTGAAGTGTTCTTCCTATGATGATTATAGCTTGATTTTTGAAGTGGTTTTTGATGAAGATGATGATTAACTACTGGAAAAATACGTTCATAATAGTGTGTGTATGTGTTGAGAGAGAATTAGAAAGAGAATTGGAAGTGAAATGGAGTGAATGATGAGTGGTAATTGGTGAGTGGTGAGTGGGGTTAAAAGGAGTTCTAGTTAGTTGACTAGCTCATGGTAGAAGTTAAAATTGATTAGTCATACATGAAATAATCAAGAGTGGAATCCCATGCTAGTTCCTATTGGTATATACCCATAGTAAGTACGTTTTGAAGCTGTGTATAATACGGGTAAGAATACGACTAGAATTCTTGATGAAAGAAAAGAATGGGAAAGTAACTGTAACCATTTTCGTTAAGTATGAGTGTTTTGATATATGTTTTGAAGTCTTCCAAAACTATTTTAATACATCTAAATACACTACATGTATATACATTTTAACTGAGTCGTTAAGTCATCGTTAGTCGTTACATGTAAGTGTTGTTTTGAAACCTTTAAGTTAACGATCTCAATTAATGTTGTTAAACCATTGTTTATTATATCTAATGAGATGTTAAATTATTATATTATCATGATATTATGATATATTAATATATCTTAATATGATATATATACATTTAAATGTCGTTACAACGATAATCGTTACATATATGTCTCGTTTCGAAATCCTTAAGTTAGTAGTCTTGTTTATATGTATATAACTTATTGTTAATATACTTATGGAGATACTTAATTATCATAATCTCATGTTAACCATATGTATATCCATATATATATATCGTCATGTCGTTTTTACAAGTTTTAACGTTCGTGAATCGCCGGTCAACTTGGGTGGTCAATTGTCTATATGAAACATATTTCAATTAATCAAGTCTTAACAAGTTTGATTGCTTAACATGTTGGAAACATTTAATCATGTAAATATCAATCTCAATTAATATATATAAACATGGAAAAGTTCGGGTCACTACAGTACCTACCCGTTAAATAAATTTCGTCCCGAAATTTTAAGCTGTTGAAGGTGTTGACGAATCTTCTGGAAATAGATGCGGGTATTTCTTCTTCATCTGATCTTCATGCTCCCAGGTGAACTAGGGTCCTCTACGAGCATTACATCGAACCTTAACAATTGGTATCTTGTTTTGCTTAAGTCTTTTAACCTCACGATCCATTATTTAGACGGGTTCTTCGATGAATTGAAGTTTTTCGTTGATTTGGATTTCATCTAACGGAATAGTGAGATCTTCTTTAGCAAAACATTTCTTCAAATTCGAGACGTGGAAAGTGTTATGTACAGCCGCGAGTTGTTGAGGTAACTCAAGTCGGTAAGCTACTGGTCCAACACGATCAATAATCTTGAATGGTCCAATATACCTTGGATTTAATTTCCCTCGTTTACCAAATCGAACAACGCCTTTCCAAGGTGCAACTTTAAGCATAACCATCTCTCCAATTTCAAATTCTATATCTTTTCTTTTAATGTCAGCGTAGCTCTTTTGTCGACTTTGGGCGGTTTTCAACCGTTGTTGAATTTGGATGATCTTCTCGGTAGTTTCTTGTATAATCTCCGGACCCGTAATCTGTCTATCCCCCACTTCACTCCAACAAATCGGAGACCTGCACTTTCTACCATAAAGTGCTTCAAACGGCGCCATCTCAATGCTTGAATGGTAGCTGTTGTTGTAGGAAAATTCTGCTAACGGTAGATGTCGATCCCAACTGTTTCCGAAATCAATAACACATGCTCGTAGCATGTCTTCAAGCGTTTGTATCGTCCTTTCGCTCTGCCCATCAGTTTGTGGATGATAGGCAGTACTCATGTCTAGACGAGTTCCTAATGCTTGCTGTAATGTCTGCCAGAATCTTGAAATAAATCTGCCATCCCTATCAGAGATAATAGAGATTGGTATTCCATGTCTGGAGACGACTTCCTTCAAATACAGTCGTGCTAACTTCTCCATCTTGTCATCTTCTCTTATTGGCAGGAAGTGTGCTGATTTGGTGAGACGATCAACTATTACCCAAATAGTATCAAAACCACTTGCAGTCCTTGGCAATTTAGTGATGAAATCCATGGTAATGTTTTCCCATTTCCATTCCGGGATTTCGGGTTGTTGAAGTAGACCTGATGGTTTCTGATGCTCAGCTTTGACCTTAGAACACGTCAAACATTCTCCTACGTATTTAGCAACATCGGCTTTCATACCCGGCCACCAAAAATGTTTCTTGAGATCCTTGTACATCTTCCCCGTTCCAGGATGTATTGAGTATCTGGTTTTATGAGCTTCTCTAAGTACCATTTCTCTCATATCTCCAAGTTTTGGTACCCAAATCCTTTCAGCCCTATACCGGGTTCCATCTTCCCGAATATTAAGATGCTTCTCCGATCCTTTGGGTATTTCATCCTTTAAATTTCCCTCTTTTAAAACTCCTTGTTGCGCCTCCTTTATTTGAGTAGTAAGGTTATTATGAATCATTATATTCATAGATTTTACTCGAATGAGTTCTCTGTCCTTCCTGCTCAAGGCATCGGCTACCACATTTGCCTTCCCCGGGTGGTAACGAATCTCAAAGTCGTAATCATTCAACAATTCAATCCACCTACGCTGCCTCATATTCAGTTGTTTCTGATTAAATATGTGTTGAAGACTTTTGTGGTCGGTATATATAATACTTTTGACCCCATATAAGTAGTGCCTCCAAGTCTTTAATGCAAAAACAACCGCGCCTAATTCCAAATCATGCGTCGTATAATTTTGTTCGTGAATCTTCAATTGTCTAGACGCATAAGCAATCACCTTCATTCGTTGCATTAATACACAACCGAGACCTTGCTTTGATGCGTCACAATAAATCACAAAATCATCATTCCCTTCAGGCAATGACAATATAGGTGCCGTAGTTAGCTTTTTCTTCAATAACTGAAACGCTTTCTCTTGTTCATCATTCCATTCAAATTTCTTCCCTTTATGCGTTAATGCAGTCAAGGGTTTTGCTATTCTGGAAAAGTCTTGGATGAACCTTCTGTAGTAACCAGCTAGTCCTAAAAACTGGCGTATGTGTTTCGGAGTTTTTGGGGTTTCCCACTTTTCAACAGTTTCTATCTTTGCCGGATCCACCTTAATACCTTCTTTGTTCACTATGTGACCGAGGAATTGAACTTCTTCCAACCAAAATGCACACTTTGAAAACTTAGCGTACAATTCTTCCTTCCTCAATACTTCTAACACCTTTCTCAAATGTTCACCGTGTTCTTGGTCATTCCTTGAGTAAATAAGTATGTCATCAATGAAAACAATGACAAACTTGTCAAGGTATGGTCCACACACTCGGTTCATAAGGTCCATGAACACAGCTGGTGCATTAGTTAAACCAAACGGCATGACCATAAACTCGTAATGACCGTAACGTGTTCTGAAAGCAGTCTTTGGAATATCATCTTCTTTCACCCGCATTTGATGATACCCGGAACGTAAGTCAATCTTTGAATAAACAGACGAGCCTTGTAGTTGATCAAATAAGTCGTCGATTCTCGGTAGTGGGTAGCGGTTCTTGATGGTAAGTTTGTTCAACTCTCGGTAGTCGATACACAACCTGAATGTACCATCTTTCTTCTTGACAAACAAAACAGGAGCTCCCCACGGTGATGTGCTTGGTCGAATGAAACCACGCTCTAAAAGTTCTTGTAATTGGCTTTGCAGTTCTTTCATCTCACTGGGTGCGAGTCTGTAAGGAGCACGAGCTATTGGTGCAGCTCCTGGTACAAGATCTATTTGAAATTCAACGGATCGATGTGGGGGTAATCCCGGTAATTCTTTCGGAAATACATCGGGAAATTCTTTTGCAATGGAAACATCATTGATGCTCTTTTCTTCAGTTTGTACTTTCTCGACGTGTGCTAGAACAGCATAGCAACCTTTTCTTATTAGTTTTTGTGCCTTCAAATTACTAATAAGATGTATCTTCGTGTTGCCCTTTTCTCCGTACACCATTAAGGGTTTTCCTTTTTCTCGTATAATGCGAATTGCATTTTTGTAACAAACGATCTCTGCTTTCACTTCTTTCAACCAGTCCATACCGATTATCACATCAAAACTCCCTAACTCTACTGGTATCAAATCAATTTTAAATGTTTCGCTAACTAGTTTAATTTCTCGATTCCGACATATATTATCTGCTGAAATTAATTTACCATTTGCTAATTCGAGTAAAAATTTACTATCCAAAGGCGTCAATGGACAACTTAATTTAGCACAAAAATCTCTACTCATATAGCTTCTATCAGCACCCGAATAAAATAAAACGTAAGCAGATTTATTGTCAATAAGAAACGTACCCGTAACAAGCTCTGGGTCTTCCTGTGCCTCTACCGCATTAATATTGAAAACTCTTCCGCGGCCTTGTCCATTCGTGTTCTCCTGGTTCGGGCAATTTCTAATGATGTGGCCCGGTTTTCCACATTTATAACAAACTACATTGGCATAACTTGCTCCGACACTACTTCCTCCGCCATTACTCGTTCCGACCCCATTTGTTTCTTTCGTTCTATTAACCCCTGGTCCGTAGACCTCACACTTCACCGCGCTATGACCATTTCTTTTACACTTGTTGCAAAATTTGGTGCAGAACCCCGAGTGATACTTTTCACACCTTTGGCATAGCTGCTTCTGATTGTTGTTTTTGTTGCGGTTATTATTGTTGTTGGGATGATTGTTGTAGTTGCTGTTGTTGTTGTTGTTGTTGTTGGGCCGTTTGTTGTAGTTGCGATTGATGTTGCGATTGTTGGGATAATTGTTGTGATTATTGTTGTAATTGCTGTTGTTGTTGTATTAGTGATTCTTATCACCGTTTTCCTCCCACTTTCTTTTGACTTGCTTCACATTGGCCTCTTCAGCAGTCTGTTCTTTAATTCTTTCTTCAATCTGGTTCACTAGTTTGTGAGCCATTCTACATGCCTGTTGTATTGAGGCGGGCTCGTGTGAACTTATATCTTCTTGGATTCTTTCCGGTAATCCTTTCACAAACGCGTCGATCTTCTCTTCCTCATCTTCGAATGCTCCCGGACACAATAGGCACAATTCTGTGAATCGTCTTTCGTACGTGGTAATATCAAATCCTTGGGTTCGTAACCCTCTAAGTTCTGTCTTGAGCTTATTGACCTCGGTTCTGGGACGGTACTTCTCGTTCATCAAGTGCTTGAATACTGACCACGGTAGTGCGTACGCATCGTCTTGTCCCACTTGCTCTAGATAGGTATTCCACCATGTTAACACAGAACCTGTGAAGGTATGTAGCGTACTTCACTTTGTCCTCTTCAGTACACTTACTTATGGCAAACACCGATTCGACCTTCTCGGTCCACCGTTTCAATCCGATCGGTCCTTCGGTTCCATCAAATTCCAAAGGTTTGCAGGCAGTGAATTCTTTGTAGGTGCATCCTACACGATTTCCTGTACTGCTAGATCCAAGGTTATTGTTGGTATGTAGCGCAGCCTGTACTGCGGCTATGTTTGAAGCTAGAAAAGTACGGAATTCCTCTTCATTCATATTCACGGTGTGTCGAGTAGTCGGTGCCATTTCTGTCAAAATAGTCAAATGGAACAAGTTAATCATACAGAATATTAAGAGTAGTTAATAGTATTTCGTAGCATAATATGAACTCATTTATAAAAGCTTTTTCTTCATATTAGTGTTTTATAAGTTTAAATTCGGGTAGTACCTACCCGTTAAGTTCATACTTAGTAGCTAATATACAATTCAACTACTACAATTCTATATGAAAAACTGATTATAATAATATTTCGCGTTCAAACTTTTACACAATTTTTTACAAACTTACAATACCGCTTATTTTACATATAGCATGAAATATAGCACACAATAAATTTGATACAAGATGGTTGTGAAGATAATTCTAGCTAGTACACAAGTCGTTCAGCAAAGGCAATAAAGACACGTAATTCATACGTCCAGAAACAAGTCATGCATTCTGGTTTTACTAGGATTACTTCCCATCCTTGGTCTTGTGGAACATAATCGTTATGGCCGTTGATAAGACAGCGTGTTGTAACGTCGTCAAAGGGACGAGGGTTACGTAATGTCCAACAGTCCCGTAACAATCTAAAAACCTCATTTCTTACCCCAATTACCGACTCCGTCACTTGTGGGAACATTTTGTTTAATAGTTGTAGCCCGATGTTCTTGTTCTCACTTTGGTGAGAAGCGAACATTACTAATCCATAAGCATAACATGCTTCTTTATGTTGCATGTTAGCCGCTTTTTCTAAATCACGAAGTCCAATATTCGGATATATTGAGTCAAAATAATTTCTTAACCCATTGCGTAAAATAGCATTTGGGTTCCCCGCAATATATGTGTCAAAGTAAACACATCGTAACTTATGGATTTCCCAATGTGATATCCCCCATCTTTCGAACGAAAGCCTTTTATAAACCAAGGCATTCTTGGAACGTTCTTCGAATGTCTTACAAACTGATCTCGCCTTAAATAGTTGTGCCGAGGAATTCTGACCGACTCTAGACAAGATTTCATCAATCATGTCTCCGGGTAGGTCTCTTAAAATATTGGGTTGTCTATCCATTTTGTGTTTTTATACTGTAAAATAGACAAGAGTTAGATTCATAAAAAAAATACTTATTAATACAAGCAATTTTTACATATATCATAAAGCATAAGCACACTATATTACATGTATTACACCACACGAATACAACTATCTTATTCCGACTCGCTCGTTTCTTCTTGTTCGGTTTTGGTTCGTTTTGCCAAGTTTCTAGGGATATATGATGTTCCCCTAATACGAGCCGTCATTGTCCACATTGGTTTAGAAAAACCTGGTGGTTTAGAGGTTCCCGGGTCATTGTTACAACTTAAGGACTTCGGGGGTTGACGATACATATAAAGTTCATCGGGGTTGGAATTAGATTTCTCTATTTTTATGCCCTTTCCCTTATTATTTTCTTTTGCCTTTTTAAATTCAGTTGGAGTAATTTCTATAACATCATCGGAATTCTCGTCGGAATCCGATTCATCGGAGAATTGGTAATCCTCCCAATATTTTGCTTCCTTGGCGGAAACACCATTGACCATAATTAACCTTGGTCGGTTGGTTGAGGATTCTCTTTTACTTAACCGTTTTATTATTTCCCCCACCGGTTCCGATTCTTCTTCCGGTTCCGATTCTTCTTCCGGTTCCGATTCTTCTTCCAGTTCCGACTCTTCTTCCGGTTCCTCTTCGGGAACTTGTGAATCAGTCCACGAATCATTCCAATTTATATTTGACTCTTCATTATTATTAGGTGAGTCAATGGGACTTGTTCTAGAGGTAGACATCTATCACATAATATCAAACGCGTTAAGAGATTAATATATCACATAATATTCACATGTTAAAAATATGTAGTTTCCAACAAAATTTGTTAAGCAATCATTTTTCAAGTAAACACGGTCGAAGTCCAGACTCACTAATGCATCCTAACAAACTCGATAAGACACACTAATGCAAAATTCTGGTTCTCTAAGACCAACACTCGGATACCAACTGAAATGTCCCGTTCTTATTGATTAAAAACGTTCCATATTAATTGATTTCGTTGCGAGGTTTTGACCTCTATATGAGACGTTTTTCAAAGACTGCATTCATTTTAAAACAAACCATAACCTTTATTTCATCAATAAAGGTTTAAAAAGCTTTACGTAGATTATCAAATAATGATAATCTAAAATATCCTGTTTACACACGACCATTACATAATGGTTTACAATACAAATATGTTACAACAAAATAAGTTTCTTGAATGCAGTTTTTACACAATATCATACAAGCATGGACTCCAAATCTCGTCCTTATTTAAGTATGCGACATCGGAAGCTCTTAATAATCACCTGAGAATAAACATGCTTAAAACGTCAACAAAAATGTTGGTGAGTTATAGGTTTAACCTATATATATCAAATCATAATAATAGACCACAAGATTTCATATTTCAATACACATCCCATACATAGAGATAAAAATCATTCATATGGTGAACACCTGGTAACTGACATTAACAAGATGCATATATATAAGAATATCCCCATCATTCCAGGACACCCTTCGGATATGATATAAATTTCGAAGTACTAAAGCATCCGGTACTTTGGATGGGGTTTGTTAAGCCCAATAGATCTATCTTTAGGATTCGCGTCAATTAGGGTGTCTGTTCCCTAATTCTTAGATTACCAGACTTAATAAAAAGGGCATATTCGATTTCGATAATTCAACCATAGAATGTAGTTTTACGTACTTGTGTCTATTTTGTAAATCATTTATAAAACCTGCATGTATTCTCATCCCAAAAATATTAGATTTTAAAAGTGGGACTATAACTCACTTTCACAGATTTTTACTTCGTCGGGAAGTAAGACTTGGCCACTGGTTGATTCACGAACCTATAACAATATATACATATATATCAAAGTATGTTCAAAATATATTTACAACACTTTTAATATATTTTGATGTTTTAAGTTTATTAAGTCAGCTGTCCTCGTTAGTAACCTACAACTAGTTGTCCACAGTTAGATATACAGAAATAAATCGATAAATATTATCTTGAATCAATCCACGACCCAGTGTATACGTATCTCAGTATTGATCACAACTCAAACTATACATATTTTGGAATCACCTCAACCCTGTATAGCTAACTCCAACATTCACATATAGAGTGTCTATGGTTGTTCTGAAATATATATAGATGTGTCGACATGATAGGTCGAAACATTGTATACGTGTCTATGGTATCTCAAGATTACATAATATACAATACAAGTTGATTAAGTTATGGTTGGAATATATTTGTTACCAATTTTCACGTAGCTAAAATGAGAAAAATTATCCAATCTTGTTTTACCCATAACTTCTTCATTTTAAATCCGTTTTGAGTGAATCAAATTGCTATGGTTTCATATTGAACTCTATTTTATGAATCTAAACAGAAAAAAGTATAGGTTTATAGTCGGAAAAATAAGTTACAAGTCGTTTTTGTAAAGGTAGTCATTTTAGTCGAAAGAACGACGTCTAGATGACCATTTTAGAAAACATACTTCCACTTTGAGTTTAACCACAATTTTTGGATATAGTTTCATGTTCATAATAAAAATAATTTTCTCAGAATAACAACTTTTAAATCAAAGTTTATCATAGTTTTTAATTAACTAACCCAAAACAGCCCGCGGTGTTACTATGACGGCGTAAATCCGGTTTTACGGTGTTTTTCGTGTTTCCAGGTTTTAAATCATTAAATTAGCATATCATATAGATATAGAACATGTGTTTAGTTAATTTTAAAAGTCAACTTAGAAGGATTAACTTTTGTTTGCGAACAAGTTTAGAATTAACTAAACTATGTTCTAGTGATTACGAGTTTAAACCTTCGAATAAGATAGTTTTATATATATGAATCGAATGATGTTATGAACATCATTACTACCTCAAGTTTAGTAGGTAAACCTACTGGAAGTGACAAGAAATGATCTAGCTTCAAAGGATCTTGGATGGCTTGAAAGTTCTTGAAGTAGGATCATGACACAAAAACAAGTTCAAGTAAGATTTTTACTCGAATTAAGATAGTTTATAGTTATAGAAATTGAATCAAAATTTGAATATGAATATTACCTTGAATAAGAAAGATAACCTACTATATATAACAAAGGTTTCTTGATCTTAGATGATTACTTGGAATGGATTAGAAAGCTTGGAAGTAAATTAGTAAACTTGAAGGGATTTTTGAAGTGTTCTTGAAGTGTTCTTCCTATGATGATTATAGCTTGATTCTTGAAGTGATTTTTGATGAAGATGATGATTAACTACTGGAAAAATACATTCATAATAGTGTGTGTGTGTGTTGAGAGAGAATTAGAAAGAGAATTGGAAGTGAAATGGAGTGAATGATGAGTGGTAATTGGTGAGTGGTGAGTGGGGTTAAAAGGAGTTCTAGTTAGTTGACTAGCTCATGGTAGAAGTTAAAATTGATTAGTCATACATGAAATAATCAAGAGTGGAATCCCATGCTAGTTCCTATTGGTATATACCCATAGTAAGTACGTTTTGAAGCTGTGTATAATACGGGTAAGAATACGACTAGAATTCTTGATGAAAGAAAAGAATGGGAAAGTAACTGTAACCATTTTCGTTAAGTATGAGTGTTTTGATATATGTCTTTAAGTCTTCCAAAAGTATTTTAATACATCTAAATACACTACATGTATATACATTTTAACTGAGTCGTTAAGTCATCGTTAGTCGTTACATGTAAGTGTTGTTTTGAAACCTTTAAGTTAACGATCTCAATTAATGTTGTTAACCCATTGTTTATTATATCTAATGAGATGTTAAATTATTATATTATCATGATATTATGATATATTAATATATCTTAATATGATATATATACATTTAAATGTCGTTACAACGATAATCGTTACATATATGTCTCGTTTCGAAATCCTTAAGTTAGTAGTCTTGTTTATATGTATATAACTTATTGTTAATATACTTATGGAGATACTTACTTATCATAATCTCATGTTAACCATATGTATATCCATATATATATCGTCATGTCGTTTTTACAAGTTTTAACGTTCGTGAATCGCCGGTCAACTTGGGTGGTCAATTGTCTATATGAAACATATTTCAATTAATCAAGTCTTAACAAGTTTGATTGCTTAACATGTTGGAAACATTTAATCATGTAAATATCAATCTCAATTAATATATATAAACATGGAAAAGTTCGGGTCACTACAAATATGTCAATATATATATATATATATATATATATATATATATATATATATATATATATATATATATATATATATATATATATAACAAAGCGTAAACAGCCCAAGGTTAACCCCTTAACCCATTACCAAATGAAGATTGGCCGAACTACACGAGCCTTAGTAAATCCGCACCACACGAGACTACTATCTCCATTACCACAACAACATCGAGGTTGGCCGAAACTACACGAGCCTTAGTGAATCCGCACCACACGTGACCACTACCTCAATATGATGACCGAAACTACACGCGCCATCGTGAATCCGCACCACACGTGACTCACAACCCAAATCAAAACCCATGGTCCCGGGATTATAAAAATCCACATCATCGGGGTCATCCAAACGTAAACCAACAACCAAACCCACGCCGTCGGGATTACTCAAATCCACATCATCGGGGTTATCCAAATCACAAGCCCATATGATACCGTACACACAAAGTGTGCACCTCGCCAAAATGTGGTCAACCAGAACGCACAATCGTGCCAGTTGGACCTATACACAAGTCCATCAAATCCACCTACATGTGAAGTGAGCTCTATAGCCGAGAATCACTTCAATCAACCCGCAACCATCCTATACATACATATGCACATAGTATATTGACACTCACCTTGAAGTCTTGATGGATGCCAAAACAAAATCCACAATCGTCAATGGAACGTACCTATTCCATTTATCACATAACAAATAACACAATTAGGGTGGATATACAAACCAACCCATATTGACAACTAGTGCAAATTCTACCCAATTGCACTTTCGAGCTCAAACTACACCCAAACTAATCAATAATCACTAATACAAGTGAGAATGGTCCTAATACGCCAATTAAACCCAAACATAAGTGTTAAACACCAATCTTGCCCAAATTGACACCTAAACCCTAATTTTGACCCATTTCAAAATTAGTGAACCCAAATACACTCAAATGGGTCCCAACACTTCTATAATCACTAATACTAGTGATTATACACCACTTACAAGCCTTAAACATGGTTGAATCATCAACTAACCCAAAACCCGCCAAGTATCAAAAATAACTAGTTTCCACAAACCCGCTTCATCATCTAAATGGGTTTTACAACTAACAAGCTCAAAATCCTAACTTGAATATCAAATCATAAAGATGAAATTCAGATTTGAGACTTACCAATACCACCAAAATACGAGTAGAACAACTTTAACACTTGAGCTTTCACCCGAAACACTACTCTTCTTCTACAAATGGAGCTTTCTATCTCTAAACTCTCTTCCTCTCTCTAGGGTTTGAAGATGAGAGTGTTTGTGTGTGAAAATGAAGATAAGATAAGGTTTGAAACTGATTTGGGGCTTAAAACCCGTCCACAATGCGAAATTACCAAAACACCCTCGAATATCCCTTTAAAACTGGTTAGTTTTGTCAGTTCTGTGATACTGTCGCATTTCGCGACACCCTGTTGTAGAGACCCATCCTAATCCATCTGGACGAAGTCCATATCGATTACAAACGATTCAAAATAGTTGATTTCATCGCAAGGTATTTGACCTCTATATGATACATTTTACAAACATTGCATTCGTTTTTGAAAGACAAACTTTCATTACATCAAAAGTTGACGGCATGCATACCATTTCATAATATATCTAACTATAATTGACTTAATAATAATCTTGATGAACTCAACGACTCGAATGCAATGTCTTTTGAAATATGTCATGAATGACTCCAAGTAATATCTCTAAAATGAGCAAATGCACAGCGGAAGATCTCTTTCATACCTGAGAATAAACATGCTTTCAAGTGTCAACCAAAAGGTTGGTGAGTTCATTAGTTTAACATAAATAATCATTTACATCATTTTAATAGACCACAAGATTTTCATTTTCAGTTCTCATAAATAAACGTCCCATGCATAGAGACAAAAAATATCATTCATATGGATTGAACACCTGGTAACCGACATTAACAATATGCATATAAGAATATCCCCATCATTCCGGGATCCTCCTTCGGACATGATATAAATTTCGAAGTACTAAAGCATCCAGTACTTTGGATGGGGCTTGTTGGACCCAATAGATCTATCTTTAGGATTCGCGTCAATTAGGGTGTCTGTTCCCTAATTCTTAGATTACCAGACTTAATAAAATGGGGCATATTCGATTTCGATAATTCAACCATAGAATGTAGTTTCACGTACTTGTGTCTATTTTGTAAATCATTTATAAAAGCAGCGCATGTATTCTCAGTCCCAAAAATGTAAAGTGTAAAAGGGATCATATGAAACTCACCATATTGTATTTTGTAGTAAAAATACATATAACGACATTGAACAAGTGTGGGTTGGCCTCAGATTCACGAACCTATATCATTTATATATTTATTAATATACATAATTGTAGTCGAATAATATTTATGTAATTTATTATTAATAATATACTTGTTATATTATATGTTATATAAATATAGATAAATTTTATATATTTATATATTTATACACTAATCATTATCATCCATTATAACATATTAATAATATTAATTTTATATTAAAATTTATATATGAATAAAATATGTATTTATATATACTTGATGTCTTTTTGTATATATATATATATATCTTATTTAATATCAGTTTAATAAATAAAAATATAGTGAAATGTAATATTAATATTATGGTAATGTATTTTTATATAAACATATCTATCCGTAATAATACTGATAATAATCATGATAATGATAGTAATAGTAGTAATTATAATAAGCATAATAATAATGATAATCTTAATAAATATAATAACTCTAATCAAAATGTTAATTTTTAAATAAAAAGATAATTTCAAGAAAAATGATAACTTTTATAGTTCTCATTAAAATAATACTTTTAGTAATAATACTTTTAATAGTAATAATACTGATAATAACAATAGCTACAATAATACCTTTTCTACTAATAGTAATATATTTAATAATAACAACGCTAGTAACTACAATAATAATAATAATAACGATATTAATACTTGTAATAATGATAATAACTAATAATAACAATACTAATAATAATAATAATAATAATAACACTCAAAAAGAATGATAACAATAATGATAATAATTATAGTAATATTAATAATAACAATTATAATAACTTGTGTAATGAAAACTACCTCCTAAAAATCTTTTTAAAAAGAAATGGCCAGAACCGGACTCGAACCCGTGACCTCCCGCTCATCCATAACACCCAAGACCACTCCTCCAATTCACGTTTTTCTGATTATAATTACAACCCTATTATATTTAACCCGTCTGTTTTAATTTCTCTTATTTCCTTCCATCTTCTTCATTGAAACCCATTTGGCCAAAGTTCAAACAAATTGATAACAACGAGTAATGAGTTTTTTTTTTTTGTCTTCCAACCGAAACATAAATAAGCTATATAAATTCTTGGATTAATTAAGAAAAAGAAAAAAAAAAAAAAAAACCACTGTAGCTGGGTTACGGTTTTAGTAAAAAAAAAATATGATTTCGATTTTGATTGTGTTTTAGACAATTGTTATAACACAAACCTAACTTCAAATCGTTCCTAAAAGCATTCTCAATCTTCAATTTATCTTGAATCGTAACAGAAAACACGGATTTGCTTGATGAACATTAGTTGACTTTTATCTCAAAAACCTTTGACTTCGAAATTCGAATTCAATTTAAGGAATTAGAACATGTATTTTTGCAGATAGTATGATTAGATGATTCCTCACACAACTGCAATTTTAGATTAAAAAAAATTACATAATCGAGTTTTGAATAAAAGTTATGCTAACAGAGGTATAATGGCTGAGAAAAAAAAATAAATAAATAAATGATTCAGTAAAAGAAATTATAATTGATAAATATAAAGAAGGGATTGCACGACTTCTCTTCTCCAACTTGATACAATCGATTTCAATATAAAGGAGATTCCATCGACAGTTTAATCACGAGTATACAGGGTTTACAAAAAAAAATAAAAAAAAAATAATTGACAAAGATGGATACAGAATACTAGGCGCATGTCAATATATATGTTTATATATTATATAGTTTAATTAATAATATTAATAATTAATAACATATTAATAATAATAATACATAAAAAAAACACTAGTAACATAATAATAATAATAATAATATTAATGATAACTAATTTTAATAATATTCATAAAAATAATAATAATTGTTTTACTTGATAATTTTAATAATGATATTAGTAATTATATAAATGATAATATTTAACAATATTAATAATGATATTAATAAAGATAACCCTAATAATATTGACATAGCAATTTATGCTTGACCAATTTCATATCTATATCTTATAATATTACAAATAATAATGATATCAATATTATTAATGTAAATAATAAGGCTATTATAATAATTATATTTTATCTTGTAATTACATTTAATATTACAAATTATTAATTTTGTAATATTTAATAGTTATATATATAATAACATATATTTACTATTTATTATTTATACATTACCATATATATAATAATAACAATCTTGTTAATAATAAAACTACTTAATAATAATACTAATAATAATAAGAATATTAATATAACAATTATATTCAAACTTGTAATTATGTTTAATATATTACCATTTATTACTATTTACCACTTATACAATATATTGAATCTTTAATATTTATTACATATGTATATATATACTATGACATATAGTATTACAATTTATAATTCCAATCACCATGTATATATATACACACATATCTAGTTACCATTAATTGTTCGTGAATCGTCGAAACTAGTCAATGGTCAAATGTATATATGAAACAGTTCAAACTTTTTAAGACTCGACCTTACAGACTTTGCTTATCGTGTCGAAATCATATTCAAATTAAGTTTAAATTTGGTCGGAAATTCCCGGGTCATCACAGTACCTACCCGTTAAAGAAATTTCATCCCAAAACTTGAGTGAGGTGGTCATGGCTAGCAATAAAAATGTTTTCTTGACGAATATGAGTTGATAAACTGAGTTTTATCATCATTGAGTAATATGGATAAAAATAATTCGATTATTTGAAGCTATCACCAAAGAGTGAAATAGGAAAGTAAAGATTCATCTTAACTTTTGACAGAGTCAGGTTTGAATTCCGGAATTCAAGGGATTTAAAGCATGAAATATAGCACAGCGTGTTGTAACGTCGTCAAAGGGACGAGGGTTACGTAATGACCAACAGTCTCGTAATAACCTAAAAACCTCATTTCTTACCCTAATTACCGACTCCGTCACTTGTGGGAACGTTTTGTTTAATAGCTGTAGCCCGATGTTCTTTTTCTCACTTTGGTGAGAAGCGAACATTACTAACCCGTAAGCATAGCATGCTTCTTTATGTTGCATGTTAGCCGCTTTTTCTAAATCATGAAGTTCTATATTCGGATACATTGAGTCAAAATAATTTCTTAACCCGTTGCGTAAAATAGCATTTGGGTTCCCCGCAATATATGCGTCAAAGTAAACACATCGTAACTTATGGGTTTCCCAATGTGATATTCCCCATCTTTCAAACGAAAGTCTCTTATAAACCAAGACATTCTTGGAACGTTCTTCGAATGTCTTACAAACTGATCTCGCCTTAAATAGTTGTGCCGAGGAATTCTGACCGACTCTAGACAAGATTTCATCAATCATGTCTCCGGGTAGGTCTCTTAAAATATTGGGTTGTCTATCCATTTTGTGTTTTTAAACTGTAAAATAGACAAGAGTTAGATTTATAAAAAAATACTTATTAATACAAGCAATTTTTACATATATCATAAAGCATAAGCACACTATATTACATATATTACACCACACGAATACAACTATCTTATTCCGACTCGCTCGTTTCTTCTTCTTCGGTTTTGGTTCATTTTGCCAAGTTTCTAGGGATATATGATGTTCCCCTAATACTAGCTGTCGTTTTCCACAACGGTTTAGAAAAACCTGGTGGTTTAGAGGTTCCCGGGTCATTGTTACAACTTAAGGACTTCGGGGGTTGACGATACATATAAAGTTCATCGGGGTTGGAATTAGATTTCTCTATTTTTATGCCCTTTCCCTTATTATTTTCTTTTGCTTTTTTAAATTTAGTTGGGGTAATTTCTATAACATCATCGGAATTATCGTCGGAATCCGATTCATCGGAGAATTGGTAATCCTCCCAATATTTTGCTTCCTTGGCGAAAACACCATTGACCATAATTAACCTTGGTCGGTTGGTTGAGGATTTTCTTTTACTTAACCGTTTTATTATTTCCCCCACCGGTTCTATTTCCTCCTCCGGTTCCTCCTCTTCCGGTTCTGATTCTTCTTCCGGTTCTGATTCTTCTTCCGGTTCCTCTTCGGGAACTTGTGAATCAGTCCAATATATATTCGACTCTTCGTTATTATTAGGTGAGTCAATGGGATTTGTGCTAGAGGTAGACATCTATCACACAATATCAAACATGTTAAGAGATTAATATATCACATAATATATACATGTTAATAATATATAGTTTCCAACAAAAATGTTAAGCAATCATTTTTAAAGAAAACAGGTCGAAGTCCAGACTCACTAATGCATCCTAACAAACTCGATAAGACACACTAATGCAAATTTTCTGGTTCTCTAAGACCAACGCTATGATACCAACTGAAATGTCCCGTTCTTATTGATTAAAAATGTTCCATATTAATTGATTTTGTTGCGAGGTTTTGACCTCTATATGAGACGTTTTCCAAAGACTGCATTCATTTTTAAAACAAACCATAACCTTTATTTCATAAATAAAGGTTTAAAAAGCTTTACGTAGATTATCAAATAATGATAATCTAAAATATCTTGTTTACACACGATCATTACATAATGGTTTACAATACAAATATGTTACATCGAAATCAGTTTCTTGAATGCAGTTTTTACACAATATCATACAAACATGGACTCCAAATCTTGTCCTTATTTTAGTATGCAACAGCGGAAGCTCTTAGTATTCACCTGAGAATAAACATGCTTTAAACGTCAATAAAAATGTTGGTGAGTTATAGGTTTAACCTATATATATCAAATCGTAACAATAGACCACAAGATTTCATATTTCAATACACATCCCATACATAGAGATAAAAATCATTCATATGGTGAACACCTGGTAACCGACATTAACAAGATGCATATATAAGAATATCCCCATCATTCCGGGACACCCTTCGGATATGATATAAATTTTGAAGTACTAAAGCATCCGGTACTTTGGATGGGGTTTGTTAGGCCCAATAGATCTATCTTTAGGATTCGCGTCAATTAGGGTGTCTGTTCCCTAATTTTTAGATTACCAGACTTAATAAAAAGGGGCATATTCGATTTCGATAATTCAACCATAGAATGTAGTTTCACGTACTTGTGTCTATTTTGTAAATCATTTATAAAACCTGCATGTATTCTCATCCCAAAAATATTAGATTTTAAAAGTGGGACTATAACTCACTTTCACAGATTTTTTTTACTTCGTCGGGAAGTAAGACTTGGCCACTGGTTGATTCACGAACCTATAACAATATATACATATATATCAAAGTATGTTCAAAATATATTTACAACACTTTTAATATATTTTGATGTTTTAAGTTTATTAAGTCGGCTGTTCCCGTTAGTAACCTACAACTAGTTGTCCACAGTTAGATGTACAGAAATAAATCGATAAATATTATCTTGAATCAATCCACGACCCAGTGTATACGTATCTCAGTATTTATCACAACTCAAACTATATATATTTTGGAATCAACCTCAACCCTGTATAGCTAACTCCAACATTCACATATAGAGTGTCTATGGTTGTTCCGAAATATATATAGATGTGTCGACATGATAGGTCGAAACATTGTATACGTGTCTATGGTATCTCAAGATTACATAATATACAATACAAGTTGATTAAGTTATGGTTGGAATAGATTTGTTACCAATTTTCACGTAGCTAAAATGAGAAAATTTATCCAATCTTGTTTTACCCATAACTTCTTCATTTTAAATCCGTTTTGAGTGAATCAAATTGCTATGGTTTCATATTGAACTCTATTTTATGAATATAAACAGAAAAAGTATAGGTTTATAGTCAGAAAAATAAGTTACAAGTAGTTTTTGTAAAGGTAGTCATTTCAGTCGAAAGAACGACGTCTAGATGACCATTTTAGAAAACATACTTCCACTTTGAGTTTAACCATAATTTTTGGATATAGTTTCATGTTCATAATAAAAATCATTTTCTCAGAATAACAACTTTTAAATCAAAGTTTATCATAGTTTTTAATTAACTAACCCAAAACAGCCCGCGGTGTTACTACGACGGCGTATGTCCGATTTTACAGTGTTCTTCGTGTTTTCAGGTTTTAAATCATTAAGTTAGCATATCATATAGATATAGAACATGTGTTTAGTTGATTTTAAAAGTCAAGTTAGAAGGATTAACTTTTGTTTGCGAACAAGTTTAGAATTAACTAAACTATGTTCTAGTGATTACAAGTTTAAACCTTTGAATAAGATAGCTTTATATGTATGAATCGAATGATGTTATGAATATCATTACTACCTCAAGTTCCTTGGATAAACCTACTGGAAATGAGAAAAATGGATCTAGCTTCAAAGGATCCTTGGATGGCTTGAAAGTTCTTGAAGCAGAATCATGACACGAAAACAATTTCAAGTAAGATTTCCACTCGAAATAAGATTGTTATAGTTATAGAAATTGAATTAAAGTTTGAATATGATTATTACCTTGTATTAGAAAGATAACCTACTGTAAATAACAAAGGTTTCTTGATCTTGGATGATTACTTGGAATGGATTTAGAAAACTTGGAAGTAAACTTGCAATCTTGGAAGTATTCTTGATTTTATGAAACTAGAACTTTTGGAATTTATGAAGAACACTTAGAACTTGAAGATAGAACTTGAGAGAGATCAATTAGATGAAGAAAATTGAAGAATGAAAGTGTTTGTAGGTGTTTTTGGTCATTGGTGTATGGATTAGATATAAAGGATATGTAATTTTGTTTTCATGTAAATAAGTCATGAATGATTACTCATATTTTTGTAATTTTATGAGATATTTCATGCTAGTTGCCAAATGATGGTTCTCACATGTGTTAGGTGACTCACATGGGCTGCTAAGAGCTGATCATTGGAGTGTATATACCAATAGTACATACATCTAAAAGCTGTGTATTGTACGAGTACGAATACGGGTGCATACGAGTAGAATTGTTGATGAAACTAAACGAGGATGTAATTGTAAGCATTTTTGTTAAGTAGAAGTATTTTGATAAGTGTCTTGAAGTCTTTCAAAAGTGTATGAATACATATTAAAACACTACATGTATATACATTTTAACTGAGTCGTTAAGTCATCGTTAGTCGTTACATGTAAATGTTGATTTGAAACCTTTAAGTTAACGATCTTGTTAAATGTTGTTAACCCAATGTTTATAATATCAAATGAGATTTTAAATTATTATATTATCATGATATTATGATGTATGAATATCTCTTAATATGATATATATATACATTAAATGTCGTTACAACGATATTCGAGTTTCTTAAATTAATAGTCTCATTTTTATGTATATAACTCATTGTTAAAATACCTAATGAGATATATACTTATAATAAAATCATGTTAACTATATATATAACCATATATATGTCATCGTATAGTTTTTACAAGTTTTAACGTTCTTGAATCACCGGTCAACTTGGGTGGTCAATTGTCTATATGAAACCTATTTCAATTAATCAAGTCTTAACAAGTTTGATTGCTTAACATGTTGGAAACACTTAATCATGTAAATAACAATTTCATTTAATATATATATATATAAACATGGAAAAGTTCGGGTCACTACAGTGTGCTCCTGTCACACTGTCTTCGGAATCAGAGGAACGTGGTCGATTCGTAGAGGCCATCTTACGCGATTACAGAAAAGATTTTTGGTATGAAGACTTTAGTGACAGCAATTGATAGTTGGATGGAATTCTCAATGCATAATATGTATAGAAATATATAGTACCAGGATTCCTTAAATTACGAAGAAATTTACGGGAGATATCAGGCAAGGTCTACAGTAATAGATACGCTAAGATATAAATTTTTGTCTATACACTATTCATGCAGTCAATGCAGTAAAACGTGTCTAGACTAAGAATAATGAGCAGGTATTTTCCTAAGGATGATAAACAGATGATTTCCGACAAAAATGATAAGCAAAACTTTTGACATGCAGACACGGTCGAAGTCCAGACTCACTAATGCATCCTAACGACTATCAGTTAGACACACTAATGCAAGACCTGGTTCTCTAAGACCACCGCTCTGATACCAACTGTAGATACAGTGGGGACAACCACCGTCCCACCCAGTGCCTTCCCAGCTAACCGCCTGGTGACCACTGAGTGTACCTCAGATACTGATTTTAGGGCCTGCCTCTCGGCTACTGCCAACCCTCGTAAGGGATTGCAAGGAGTAAGAGCCAATGCTTCATCACAGGTAACACTGTGAGAACCTCCTTTACGACTAACCCGCCACACATAGACGGCGTTATACCAGCTCTGATACCAACTGTAGAGACCCGTCCTAATCCATCTGGACGAAGTCCATATCGATTATAAACGATTCACAATAGTTGATTTCATCGCGAGGTATTGACCTCTATATAATACATTTTACAAACATTGCATTCGTTTTTGAAAGACAAACTTTCATTACATTAAAAGTTGACGGCATGCATACCATTTAATAATATATCTAACTATAATTGACTTAGTAATAATCGTGATGAACTCAACGACTCGAATGCAACGTCTTTTGAAATATGTCATGAATGACTCCAAGTAATATCTCTAAAATGAGCAAATGCACAGCGGAAGATCTCTTTCATACCTGAGAATAAACATGCTTTCAAGTGTCAACCAAAAGGTTGGTGAGTTCATTAGTTTAACATAAATAATCATTTCCATCATTTTAATAGACCACAAGATTTTCATTTTCAGTTCTCATAAATAAACGTCCCATGCATAGAGACAAAAAATATCATTCATATGGATTGAACACCTGGTAACCGACATTAACAATATGCATATAATAATATCCCCATCATTCCGGGATCCTCCTTCGGACATGATATAAATTTCGAAGTACTAAAGCATCCAGTACTTTGGATGGGGCTTGTTGGGCCCAATAGATCTATCTTTAGGATTCGCGTCAATTAGGGTGTCTGTTCCCTAATTCTTAGATTACCAGACTTAATAAAAAGGGGCATATTCGATTTCAATAATTCAACCATAGAATGTAGTTTCACGTACTTGTGTCTATTTTGTAAATCATTTATAAAAGCAGCGCATGTATTCTCAGTCCCAAAAATTTAAAGAGTAAAAGGGATCATATGAAACTCACCATACTGTATTTTGTAGTAAAAATACATATAACGACATTGAACAAGTGTGGGTTGGCCTCAGATTCACGAACCTATATCATTTGTATATTTATTAATATACATAATTGTAGTCGAATAATATTTATGTAATTTATTATTAATAATATACTTGTTATATTATATGTTATATAAATATAGATAAATTTTATATATTTATATATTTTATACACTAATCTCTATCATCCATTATAATGTATTAATAATATTAATTTTATATTAAAATTTATATATGAATAAAATATGTATTTATATATACTTGATGTCTTTTTGTATATATATATCTTATTTAATATCAGTTTAATAAATAAAAATATAGTGAAATGTAATATTAATATTATGGTAATGTATTTTTATATAAACATATCTATCCGTAATAATACTGATAATAATCATGATAATGATAGTAATAGTAGTAATTATAATAAGCATAATAATAATGATAATCTTAATAAATATAATAACTCTAATCAAAATGTTAATTTTTAAATAAAAAGATAATTTCAAGAAAAATGATAACTTTTATAGTTCTCATTAAAATGATACTTTTAGTAATAATACTTTTAATAGTAATAATACTGATAATAACAATAGCTACAATAATACCTTTTCTACTAATAGTAATATATTTAATAATAACAACGCTAGTAACTACAATAATAATAATAATAATGATATTAATACTTGTAATAATGATAATAACTAATAATAACAATACTACTACTACTAATAATAATAATAATAACACTCTAAAAGAATGATAACAATAATGATAATAATTATAGTAATATTAATAATAACAATTATAATAACTTGTGTAATGAAAACTACCTCCCAAAAATCTTTTTAAAAAGAAATGGCCGGAACCGGACTCAAACCCGTGACCTCCCGCTCATCCACAACACCCAAGACCACTCCTCTAATTCACGTTTTTCTGATTATAATTACAACCCTATTATATTTAACCCGTCTGTTTTAATTTCTCTTATTTCCTTCCATCTTCTTCATTGTAACCCATTTGGCCAAAGTTCAAACAAATTGATAACAACGAGTAATGAGTTTTTTTTTTAGTCTTCCAACCGAAACATAAATAAGCTATATAAATTCTTGGATTAATTAAGAAAAAGAAAAATAAAATAAAAAAACCCACTGTAGCTGGGTTACGATTTTAGTAAAAAAAAAATATGATTTCGATTTTGATTGTGTTTTAGACAATTGTTATAACACAAACCTAACTTCAAATCATTCCAAAAATCATTCTCAATCTTCAATTTATCTTGAATCGTAACAGAAAACACGGATTTGTTTGATGAACATTAGTTGACTTTTATCTCAAAAACCTTTGACTTTGAAATTCGAATTCAATTTAAGGAATTAGAACATGAATTTTTGCAGATAGTATGATTAGATGATTCCTCACACAACTGCAATTTTAGATTAAAAAAAAAAATTACATAATCGAGTTTTGAATAAAAGTTATGCTAACAGAGGTATAATGGCTGAGAAATAAATAAATAAATAAATAAATAAATGATTCAGTAAAAGAAATTATAATTGATAAATATAAAGAAGGGATTGCACGACTTCCCTTCTCCAACTTGATACAATCGATTTCAATATAAAGGAGATTCCATCGACAGTTTAATCACGAGTATACAGGGTTTACAAAAAATAAAAATAAAAAAAAAAAATTGACAAAGATGGATACAGAATACTAGGCGCATGTCTATATATATGTTTATATATTATATAGTTTAATTAATAATATTAATAATTAATAACATATTAATAATAATAATACATAAAAAAACACTAGTAACATAATAATAATAATAATATTAATGATAACTAATTTTAATAATATTCATAAAAATAATAATAATTGTATTACTTGATAATTTTAATAATGATATTAGTAATTATATAAATGATAATATTTAACAATATTAATAATGATATTAATAAAGATAACCCTAATAATATTGACATAGCAATTTATGCTTGACCAATTTCATATCTATATCTTATAATATTATAAATAGTAATGATATCAATATTATTAATGTAAATAATAAGGCTATTATAATAATTATATTTTATCTTGTAATTACATTTAATATTACAAATTATTAATTTTGTAATATTTAATAGTTATATATATAATAACATATATTTACTATTTATTATTTATACATTACCATATATATAATAATAACAATCTTGTTAATAATAAAACTACTTAATAATAATACTAATAATAATAAGAATATTTATATAACAATTATATTCAAACTTGTAATTAAGTTTAATATATTACCATTTATTACTATTTACCACTTATACAATATATTGAATCTTTAATATTTATTACATATGTATATATATACTATGACATATAGTATTACAATTTATAATTCCAATCACCATGTATATATATATACACACATATCTAGTTACCATTAATTTTTCGTGAATCGTCGAAACTAGTCAAATGTCAAATGTATATATGAAACAGTTCAAACTTTTTAAGACTCGACCTTACAGACTTTGCTTATCGTGTCGAAATCATATTCAAATTAAGTTTAAATTTAGTCGAAAATTTCAGGGTCATCACACCTGTCGCGTTACGCGACAACCCAAAAGCGATACCACTTATCAGAAGTGATAAAACGATAGAAGTGGAGGTTTCCAACCCATCGCGTTTCAACCATGTAGGTCGCATACCGCGACGCCCCCAGACTCGACAAGCACATCTAAAACGCGATAGAGGTCCTGATCGAGCGATTTCCTATCATTTAAACCTTTCAAAGTCGACCATGGTTAAAATTTAAACGTTAGAAAGGTTATGTACGCACCTTGGAACATATACGAGGAAAACGGGGTGTTACATATATTACCATGATATAATATTTTAAATTAAGTAAATTCGTATAATTAGTGTTTATTTCTGTCAGTTTATTATTTTTATTGTTGTTGATTATTTATCAAATCCTAACATATATGTATATATTTTATTAATAGTTAAGATTATTTGAATGATATTATATATTATATTATATTAAAAATATAAATTTAAAACTATAAAATTTGGTTCATTAAATTTTGAATTGATTATTTAAAATATAGTTTATATATATTTGATGATTATTATATTATATATAGATTCAATTGAAAAACACAAAAAGACAAAAAAATGGAACTATTCATTTGAAACTTTTTTGCAATTTCGTCCTCCCCCGATTTTTACATTATGTTAAATTTCACCCCTTTTGACTAACTTTTTAACTTTAACCACCCCTCTAATTTATAAGATGTATATTGGAAAACACAAAAGACAAAAAAATGGAACTATTCATTTGAAACTTTTTCGCAATTTTGTCATTTCCAACATTATGTTAAATTTCACCCCTTTTGAATAACTTTTTAACTTTGACCACCCCTCCAATTTATAAGATGTATATTAAACAAACTATAAACTTATCAAAGTGAATACGTAGATCAGTTTGTAAGGAGGTTTGTTGAAATCTAAAGGGATGCATGTTCGAACCTTGAAGTTGCGTTTTTTTTTTTTTCAGGCTAGCGATTTTGGGCCCAGCGAAGCGGGCCGACCCAAATACTTGTTATGATCATTAGCTTTATTTAAAAACATTGTGAAATCATTTTACATTAATAAACTTCAATTCCAAATTATTAAAATTATTTAAAGAAAAAAAAATCATTTCTAATCTACTCCCTAAATAAAAACTTCAAATTTCAAAAAATACACAATGCATATAGCTTATGAATGATGATTAATTTACAGTCCAAATTTAATTTAAATATTTACTAAAAACACATTAACATGTTATATATTCTGTAGTATAACTAATTACTTACCAACGAACGTTTGCTTCAACGGTATCAAGCCTCAGTGTGGAAGAGCCCGCGATTAGTTGCCAAGCAACCCGGATTCAATTCCTGGGGGCGGAAGGTTTTCTCTCTAATTTTCTGCGATTAGTTGCTAAGCAACTCATGTCTCGCGATTAGTTGTCAAGCAACTAGGGTAGGAGTTTCCTTCTAGCGTGTGTGGGTGCAAATGATGAGGGTCGTTGAAATAAATAATCCGTTGATGCAAATTCGCCGTTAAAAAAAAAAGTAAAACTAATTACTTAGTACATAATTTTGTTCAATTTATTATTATTTTTATGTTCAATTTAGTATTCCATGGTAAATAGCAAAATCACTATTTTAATATTGTATTTAATTAATTTAATCGTTCAACTTAAATAGATTATTTAAATAATACGGACTAAATAACATATAGGTTATAGAATCTCAATCCCTTCCTTTATAAATACATGACAGAATCATTCACATACCGAATCTCAAATTTTATCCATCTTAAAATGAAACTATATAAATCAAAAATCATATTTTCAGAAAACGATATACTAGCTTCTATGGATACGAATGAAGTCAATTCAACATGGACATTTCAAGAAAACAAGTTGTTTGAATCGGCCTTAGCCGATATTCCAGAATGTGTCGACAGATGGTGGCAGAAGTTAGCTGATGCTGTTCCGGGAAAGAGGGCGGATCAGGTTCGAGTTCATTACGAGGCGTTGATCCATGATTTACATGCAATTGAGTCCGATCATGTATCAATTAGTTATCCTGATGAAGAAGATGATAACGAATCGGTTATGATTTTAGATACTGAGTCGACACCGAGTCAGGTATCGTTTGGAAAAACGAATGGGTCGAAACACGGTGAACGTGAGAGGAAAAAAGGGACTCCCTGGACTGCGGAAGAACACAGGTATTTTGTGCTTAATCACTTGTACTCTTTGATTTATAGTGTATTCAGTTACTGTATTGTATATTGATCATGTTATTTCTTGAATGTCTAATGCGTGTATTGTTTTTCTACTAGTAATTATATGAGATAAATAAAATATAAAATATAATCATAATTATAAACTACAGTATAATATATGGTAAAATAAGTAAAGAGAAACTACAAATTGTTATCAGTTTTAGAGTGTGTTTGGCGCATAGCTTATTGGAGCTTATGGGAGCTTGAGCTTATGATTTTAATAAGCTCCAAGTCATAAACTTTGTTTTTGTTTGGTAGACAAAAAAAGTAGACCTTATGAAAATCATAAGCTCTGAAAAAATAAGATACTTGTAGTAGCTTATGAAAAAAGTAGAGCTTGTGAACTGAAAAATAAGCTCCAGCTAGTTTAACAAACACTTATAAAAAATAATAAGCTCCAGCTACCACCTTCAAAAATAAGCTCCAGCTCCTGCTCATAAGCTCCAGCTCCAGTTATAAGCTCCAGCTCCAGCTACTTTCGTCCAAACACACCCTTAGGCTTTTTCTATCAATATACGGAGTAATTGTTTTTGTTATTGTTATGTTATTGTTATATTCAACATTTAATATTATGAGTCCATTAAAATAAAATATATGGTAATATAAGTAAATAAAATTACCAATTGTTGCGATTCTTGTACCTATATCGAGATTTTGTCCGTATTGTATTCTTTAGGGCTGAACTACTCATTTTGGCTCGGCCCATCCCAAGTTTTCTATAATAATATACCTTGCTTTTCGAATTTTTTTTTTACCATTTGTTATTTATTTAAGGAGATTTCTAAGGATGATTTTAACGGCTGTAAAGTTGTGTACAATTTAGTATTTAGTAAGGATCATTTTAAAGTCAATATATAATTGTTATGTACAGCTTTTTTATGAACATTAACAACTTCAACTGATTCTATTTGCATATCCAAGTACAATTTATTGATTGTTTTGTTGATGTACATAGTTCAAAGTTATTATTGCGTTCGCATAGTTTATTGTTGTCGATTTTGAGATGTTAACAGGAAATTTTTGGAGGGTCTGAAGATTTATGGAAAGGGCGATTGGCGTAGCATTTCAAGAAACTGTGTGATTACAAGGACGTCAACACAAGTTGCTAGTCATGCTCAAAGGTATTTCCTCCGACAGGAATCACCTAAGAAACAGAAGAAAAGAGCAAGCATTCATGATACCACCATGGCACAACTGCCGCTACAAATGCCACAACTGCCGCCACAAATGCCACCCCCACTGCCTACTCCCTACTTCGGACAAGGTGGTGGAAGAGCACCACCACAAATGGGCTATCCATACCAGCAAAACATCGGGTACCCAACTTAAAGATTCTTCTAAAATAGAATAGGACCAATATGCTCTGCATATAAGCATTACTATATTTTACAGTTCTATTATTTCTTAGTTTTTAGTTTTAGTCATATGAGTTGAGGATTTGATTTGGTGGCATGATGAATATTACTATTATCATTCATTAATAATTTGATTTGGCTTTTGTTTGGTTCTATAGTCTCTTCAGTGAACTACAAGTAATATTTTTTGATTGTTTTCTTTAAAAAAATAAAATATTTTTGATTGTTTTCTACTAATCTATTCAAACCAAGCTATTTACGAATTAATAAACGTACATTTATGGTACATGATCATAGTCTTAATGATTTGGACTTCATGAGGAATGAAGGATATGGTCAATTTACTACTATTTAACCAGTTGGATCGTTGGATCCTGATGGAAATGGTAACTAGATTTTGTTGAAGTGATGACACTCTATCTAATGATACCGCAACTCGCATGCGCACCCCATATGTATGCGGGTACCCACTAGTGTGCGTATGCGTGTGCTCATGTGCGTTATGCGTTATGCGGATTCGTATCTAATGCCTTTGTTCCCGGTACAGCGATTACTTGACTATCAAGTAAATATCTTTTCCATAATTACATCCGTGATTCGGGGGAGTTTGTTATGCAAAGGATTGCCATTATCTCAGATGGTTCTAGAATTAGGGTTTGCCTATATATACAAACCCTAACTATCATTCTAAACACAATCACCTTACGTAACCATCATCTAATACCCGGCTTACGTAACCAGCATTGCCGAGCATCTTCTAAAGGTTAACAGGTTAGTTTCTTGATTAACTAGTACCTACGACCTTATTTGGGGCCTTCTAATCGACGATCGTCATTAAAGGTGGACTTAATCACTTGGCCACCCCGCCGACATCATCATGTCGGCCAGGGTTATTCACGGTAGCCGGACCGGAGAGCCTTGTTCTAAGATCTTTAAACCTCACTTTACGCGTTGAACACGCATATTACCCCTATGGTTAAAATATGCATGATCAAGTGGTGCTTTCATTGAGAGCTGAACTAATTCAAGACATGTTTATTTGTTTTTTCTTTTAAAGTTTTGAATTATAAGGCTTATTGTTCACAAAATTTTTTGAATTTTTTCTTTAACAGTATCATGACTTCCGGGGAATCATCGGAACGTACTCAAACAGATAATCAAAATACGCCGTCTGGTAATCAGCAGACGCAAGCTATGACTACGGGGGCGGGATACGTGCCTTATCTTCCACCTGTATCCGGCGAGCCTTTTCAGAGGTATAAGCCGATATATCCAGGTGGGATTACACCGCCAAGGGCAAACTCGCCAGTTACCACCACGCGGTTGGATTTTTCCGCGGTGGATCCAAGGGTCATCTTGGTAGGCACTAGCGGTGAAATAGTAGGCCCGCACGTGGTATGCTGCGGCCAGGTACCTATTTATAGTACCACGGTTTCAATCCCTCTGCAGACGCAGAGTGTTCATCAGAATTCATCGTTTACACCGTTGCAACCTTGGCAACCACCGCGTCCAATTTCGCAGTTTTTGACTCTTGCGGATGCGCAGGCATTACTTAATAGTTGGGGGTTCAGTGTCATTCCGGATGCCAATTCTCATTGGACGCCGATAACCGCAGAACAGCAAAGCACTGCGCATACGGTTGGGCTTATAGCGGCATATCCTCAGGTCTCGCAGGCATCTGCGCCACAGGTTTCGGCACCTTTTCAGCTACCCGTATACTCTGCGCCGGCAAGCCTGCCTTCTTTTCCAACGCATCAGCCTTGGTTGTATCCGCAGACGCCCGGGCAGCCCTGGCAAAATATTCAGGGGCAGGCGAATCTCGCAAGCCAATTTATGCAGGCGGCACCTCCTGACATGGTCCACCTATTTTCACAACCTGATTTTGTTCAGGATATGATGAGGCGTTTCTTCGCAGGGCTCAAAGGTGACCCTGTTAAACCACCTTTTGAGCTACCAACTACTTTTGATAAGTTTCCTCCGCATATAACTGCATATCCGTTTCCATCTGCGCCAAAGATACCTCATACGTTGGGTACTTACAATGGCTTAACTGATCCAGATGACTTCTTACAGCGTTTTGAAGGCGCAATGCACACTCAAGGTTGGGTGGATCCGGTTGCGTGTCAGATATTTCCAATGACACTGCAGGGTATTGCTCGTGAATGGTTTAATAAACTGTCGGCGGATAGTATAGCCGGGTTTATGGATCTGCGGATGAATTCTTGCTGTAATATCAGAATCAGAGGCCAGGCAAATGCACTCATACCGAATGTCATGATATTGTGCAGAAATCCAAGGAATCTTTGGGTGAATTTCTCACAAGATATACTAATGAGTGCCTGCGCATACCAGATCTCAAGCCAGAGCAACAGATTTCCGGACTCATACATGGTATAAATTCAGAACGTCATCCAACACTGGTAAGGCGTCTGCGCCATACGGTCCCAACAACTTATGCTGAAGCGCTTAATGAATGCCATGACTATATGCGGAGTGGCGAAGATAATGATACTCCAACAGCTAGTTCACGCAACGAGAGGAAAGACGATGTGATCAAAATCGTGGCAACAACTCTCGCGGAAGGTATCCTAGCGGTGGTCCTATCAGGAATGATAAAGGGAAATCAAGTGGCAATTATCGAAACAATAATCAACGCGACATCAATAATCAGAACTATGCGCTGCTTAAAAGTTTGTCTAAAACGCCAAAAGAAATTTTGGCAACTGAACCAGTGTGCGCGACCTTTGCGGTTCCAACTCCGCTTACAGAATTTGGTAAGCGGGATAAAACAAAGTATTGCGAATTCCATGACGATTACGGGCATGACACTAATCGATGCAAAAACTTATGGAAAGAGTACTTGAAGCGCTGCGCGCAGGTAAATTGGATCACCTGAAGCCACCTAAGAAGGACAAGGGAAAATCCGCAGAGGAAGGGTCAAAGGCTAAAACTTTCGCATGGCAAAAGGTCGTTAAAACAAAAAACACTGACTTAACCATTAATATGGTCGACGCAGAGAAAGTTAGCCAGCGGAGAAAGTACAATGATCACCATGACTGGGAACTTCTCCCGATCGCATTTCCTCCTGTAATGTCCATTGACGCAGTTAACGAGCCTATTATCATCAAGTGTCGCATCCCTGCTTGCGGTGTACAAATTAAATGCATGCATGTTGACACCAGGAGTGGTGTCGACATTATGTACGAGCATTGCTATCATTTTCTCCCTGCAGAAGTCAAAACGCAGCTACGCCAGTCTGATATTACGTTATCTGGGTTCTCTGGAGAAAGCTCATGGCCGCTAGGCAGGATAGAGGTAATGATAGAACCCACAGATGATAATAATTCGCAGTTGGTCAGACATGAGTTAGTTAACTTTTATGTGGTTCGTTCAACTTCGCGGTACAACGCGCTGCTTGGGAGAAATTTCATACGGCGTTTTAACATTATACCGTCGGTGGTGCATGGTTTGATTAAGTTTCCTACGAAGGGAGGGGTTGCCACAATTGCGTCACATCAAACAACTGAGTTGTGTGGTTCTGTTGTGCCTGTAAACATTCCCAGCATGGGAGAACAACTCGTAAGCAGTACGGTCATAGCAAACCGTTTGCATCAGGATAAGCGGATTAAAATCGGCGCAGGCTTGTCAGCCGAAACAAAGGCCAAATTGCACGGAATATTGACCGCTAACGCAGATGTTTTCGCGTGGCGTGAATCAGACATGATGGGGTACCGCAAGACATTACGGAACATAAATTGAATGTTAACCCATCACTCACGCCCGTTAGACAAAAGAAGCAGCATATGGCTCTTGAGCGCAGTGATTGGTTGTGCGCAGAAGTAGATAGTCTTGTCAAAGCAAACATCCTGCGGGAGGTGCGGTATCAGACATGGGTTGCTAATCCTGTGTTAGTCAAAAAGGCTAATGGTAAGTGGCGGACGTGCGTTGATTTTAAAGACATTAATAAAGCGTGTCCTAAGGACAACTACTCTCTCCCGGAAATAGACTGGAAGGTGGAATCACTGTCAGGGTTCTGGTACAAGTGTTTTCTAGATGCGTACAAGGGTTATCACCAAATCTTAATGGCTGCGGAAGATGAGGACAAGACTGCTTTCCATACGCCGCAAGGTATTTACTGTTATACGAAGATGCCCTTCGGATTAAAAAACGCAGGCGCAACCTATCAGCGCGTAATTGATGCGGCATTCAAACACCAAATTGGTAGGAATCTTGAAGCGTACGTTGACGACTTGGTAATTAAGAGCAACACTGAAGAAGAAATGCTCGCGGACATCCTAGAAACGTTTGCGTCTCTACGCAGGATAAACATGAAGCTTAACCCTATCAAATGTAGTTTTGGGGAAGAGGAAGGCAAGTTTCTAGGTCATGTGGTGACAGCGCGGGGAATCAAGGCAAATCCCAAAAAGATTGAAGCCATTGATAGTTTGCCATCTCTGAAGACAAAGAAAGACATGCAGAGTCTCACCGGGAAGCTTGCGGCAATCACGCGGTTTTTGTCGAAGGCCGCAGAGCGGCAATTGCCATTCTTCAATACTTTGAAGAATTGTTTAAAGAAAAAAGACTTTGTATGGACTCAGGAATCAGAATCAGCCTTTCAGGAGATGAAGAAGGTGCTCGCTGAATTACCAACACTCACCGCGCCAGTAACAGGAGAAACGCTTACGCTGTACCTTGCGGCATCAAAAGAAGCTATCAGCTCGGTTCTTATCGTAGATCGCGGAAAGGTAATCCATTTCCTTTTACTTATGAATTATTTATTTCGTATAAAATTAATGCTGAGGTTTTCTCAGACGCAAATGCCGGTCTACTTTATAAGCAAGACGCTGACAGCAAGCGAAGTAAACTATGCACCAATAGAAAAGCTAGTATATGCGCTAGTCCACACGGCGCGGTGTTTGCACCGATATTTTCAAGCACACCCAGTTGTGGTTCTAACTGGTCAGCCGATCAAGCAGGTTGGTAAAAACCTAATTTGCGGCAATGACCGGGAATACCGCATTGACTAACGCAATCATCTTATGTTTCAGGTGCTGTATAAACCTGAAATCTCTAGCCGAATGGCTAAATGGGCTGTTGAGTTAGGGGAGCATGAGATAAATTTTTCTTCGCGAAGCGTGGTTAAGGGTCAAATACTTGCGGATTACCTAGCAGAGTTACCTGCGGATGTCGAGGCATCAGCAGAACATCAAGATATGCCTGCACCAACTTTGTCACCATGGGAGTTATACACCGATGGTGCATGCAGCGCAGCTGGCGCGGGTGCGGGTGTAATTTTAACTGGTCCAGATGGCGAAGAGCATACATATGCGCTACGGTTTAATTTTGCTGTTACGAACAACGAAGCAGAATATGAGGCTCTGTTAGCGGGTATGCGCATTGCGCATAAATTGAATGTTAAAATTCTACACGCTTATGTGGATTCAAAGCTGGTATGTAGTCAAGTCAGCGGGGACTTTGAAGCGCACGACATTGCCATGCAGCAATATTTATCGCTTGTTCATAACCTCGCTGACCAGTTTGAAGCTTTTCAAATCTCCCACGTAATGCGGGGGCAAAATAAGAAAGCGGATGCGCTTAGTAAATTGGCCGCTTTGGCTTTTGATCATCTTGGGAAGAAAGTTCTTATAGAAGAACTGCATGCGAAATCCATTGTTATGATGCCTTTGGTAGCACCTGTTGATTAATTCAGCTCAACATGGATGACACCTATTATTGCTTTTCTGCGGGACGGCACATCACCTGCGGATTCCGTTGATGCGAAGAAGGTCCGCACCAAGGCACCACTGTATGCCCTTGAGGGTGACGTCCTATATCGAAAAAATTATTTAGGGCCGCACTTAAGGTATATTGGTCCGAAAGAGGTAGAGGAGGTTATACGACAGGTGCATGAAGGTGCATGCGCTCTTCATTCAGGGCACAGGTCTATTGTGTCAAAAATTATGCGGCTAGGTTATTATTGGCCCACTATGTACGCAGATACCGCGAGAATAGTGAAGCAATGCGAATCTTGCCAAATACATTCACCTATCAGCAGGGCACCTGCGCATCCTATGATACCAGTCTCCTCACCATGGCCATTCTGTAAATGGGCAATTGACATAGTCGGACCATTTCCAAAAGGCCGAGGTAATATTCTCATTTATTTTATACCGTATGCTATTTACGTCAGTATCTTATGCATACTCTGCACACGCAAGAAACATCTAATTCTTGATTGTTGCAATCGACTATTTCACTAAGTGGGTTGAAGCGCGACCGCTGGCAACGATTTCAGGAAAGATGGTGCAAAATTTTGTATGGGAAGACATTGTTTGTCGATTCGGCATACCAAACGAAATCGTTAGTGATAACGGTACACAGTTTGCGGGGGATCCTTTTTGTAGTTGGTGCACGGAGCATAATATTAAGCAAACCTTTACTTTCTTTGCGCATCCGCAGGCGAATGGCCAGTGCGAAGTCACCAACCGGGATATAGTAGCTGGAATCAAAGCTAGATTGGGTCATGGTCGCATTGGTTGGGTGGATGAGCTACCAAAGGTTTTGTGGGCGCATAGAACAACGCCCAAAGCAAGCACTGGTGAGACTCCGTTCAGTTTGGTCTATGGATCAGAGGCTGTTGTGCCCGCAGAAGTTGGGGTACCAACGTTCCGCATACAGAATTTTGACGAACAAAATAACTCAGAAGCTTTGCGGGAAAATCTTAATCTGCTTGAAGAACGCAAACTCTCTGCGGCGGTAAACGAAGCCAATAACAAGCAGAAAATTGCAAAGTACTACAATCAGCGTGTGCGTTCGCGCTCTTATAAGTGCGGGGACTTAGTTTGGCGTCAGAATGACGCAAGTCATGCGGAGGATACTGGGAAATTGGGCCCCCGCTGGGAAGGTCCGTATAGGGTACAAAAGCAAGCAACACCGGGGCGTACCATCTCGAGACATTAAATGGAAAACCTGTGAAACGCACTTGGCACGCGACATTGTTGAAAAAATGTTATATGTAGCTGGATGGACCTGATCACTCCAATTTATTTTAGCGCGTTATTTTTTCTATGTATTTTCCGTCCGTTTGGATGTGTCGCGGTTGTAATCATTATTAATGCCAATTAAATATTTACTCGCGCATACTTTTGATGTGTATTTCTCTTTTTTTGTATGCGTTTCCTGCCTACTTAAGGGGTGTCCTCTAGCCCCAGTGAGGCAGAAGCCTGTTTGGTTACAAGGCTAGATATTAACGTCAGGCGAAGGGAATTGGCTTTCCCCTAGCCAAGCGCCACGCAGACTAGATGGCTGCCAAGTCGACTTAAAACTACAAGTATTGGTTTGCTTGTGTGTAATTACTCTCGCATTGGTTTGCTTGAGGAAAAAGTATAAAAGCATTGGTTTGTTTTTAGTTGCGTTGCTTACCATACAGCTAAAGTGCACCTATAGCACATGACAAAGCAATAACGCAGTAGCTTTTGAGTCTAAATTGTTAAAGGTAAAATGGCTAAAATATTGGTTTATTTAACGCAGTACCTGCGTATGCGCATGAGTTTTGGATAACCATGTGATTAGGCATGCGGTCCACTAATTGTTTTGATTCGCGATATATAAACAATTAATACACAACACATGCACAAAATAATATCATATATACAAAATCAAGATATTACATGACGTCTGTTTCAAATTGCCTGCCTGAACATAGGACTTACGGCGCAAACGACTACAAGCTAACACTAATAATCCTCCTTGAGGAACCCGTCAACCGACATATTCGGGTCCGCAGCAAAAGCATTGATCAGGATGGCTGTGATGGCTTCTTCCGCCTCCATTACCACCGCAGCCGTACCCTCCTTTAGCTTCTTTTGTACGATGTCAGAGTACGGCGGTGTCAGACCGCAAGCTTGGATCACCTCCAGCACTGCCTTGTTGATTTCGTGGTCTTTAACCGCGTCAACATAGGCGTTGAACTTGTCGGACACGGGCCTGGAATCCATCACCTTCTGCGCAATGGTAGGAAGGGCGGTGCGAAGCTTTGTCAAGTCCGCCTCTGCTAGCTCGCGGCCAGTCACTGCGTCATCTTTCTCCCTAGTAACCTTTTCCAGCTCCACCCGCAGACGCTCAGTCTCCCCCTTGGACTGGTCAACCGCCCCAACCAGCTCGCGGTTTTTCTTTCTCTCTTCAATCAATGCAGTTTTGGTTTTCGCCGCAGTTAACTCTACCGCCTTGCGCGCTTCTTCCGAGGCGTCTCTGTCTTTCTTAACCTGATCAACCCCCACTTGCAGCAGCCCTAGTTCTGTTTCTTTCCGCACGGCCACTTGATAAAAGTTAGTGGAACGACGGGCTTGATCCGCAACCATGCCAAAAAAGACAAGGCCGTTTTGGTTGAAGGCGTTGAACGCATGATTAAAGGGCAGTGCGGCTAGTTGGTTGCGGAACTTAGCCGGGAAGATTTGTTGGAGGAAGGCGGATTGCTCTGCGGCATTTTTCGCCGAGGACTGGGTGAGCTGCGCCAGGTTCGCCAATCGGAAGCTACCGTGTGGCGGGGTTGGTGTAGACTCGGAGTCCAGGTGTATCGTCTTGTCCTTTGACTCGGCGGTAGCTTCAAGGTCCGGATTGATCCGCGGTGGGGTGTGATGCGTCTCCTCAACATGCTCTGCGTATCAGTAAATGGTTACATAAATGCAAACTTAAGTATGCGGTATGCGCGAAGGGGGAACGCTTACCGGAAGATGGGGGAGGTAGATCCGCAGAACGGGGTTCGATGGGAACGAAGTTGTCGTTCCGCTTGTCCTCCCTCTGTTTGGGAGTGAGTTTCTTCTTCTTCTGTTGGGGTTGGGAGGCTTCGGCGGCCTTGCGCTTATTACCGGAGGTGGCAGGTGCATTCTCGCCAGTTTTCTCCTGCTCCAACTGCTGGTTCACATTCTACTTGCGGAAGGAGATGCCCGCGATCTCCTCCGCAGTCAATACTTTCTTCATCTTCATCTCTGCAAACATGCACGCATGCGTTAGCACATATAAATAGCAAACTGTTATGTTAGTACGTGATTATACTGTTCCTACCCTTTCCACCCGGTCCGACTATGGCTGGACGCACATCTTCCCATGGCCAGTGTGCGGATATCTTCCCTAACCACAACATCACGTTCCCGTATGACCGGTGCACCAGCTGTGCGTTAGCGCACTCCGCCAATAGTTTTGTTTCCTCGTCATCAAGGACCGGGGTTTTGTTCACATCCTTCTCCACCTTCTCGCACCATATAAGCGTTTGCGGAAAATTGGTACCAACTACAGTTTGGTCAATGTAAAAGAAAGTTTCTTTCCAGTTACCCGCATTCGACTTTGGGGTTTTGGTGAAATTTTGTCAGGCGAAGAAGGTTAACCATGATTTGTGGTGATTGGCAAAGCGGTATAGATGACAGAAAACTTTCACCAACGGTACCTTGTTGAGTGCGGCGCACCACATCTCAAAGAGTACTATTTTACCTATGGCATAAGGGTGTAGTTGCCCTAATCCCACTCTGAAGTGATCTAGTACGCCTAGGAAGAAGTCGGAGGGGGGAACCCTAAAGTTTCCATGCTTGAACGCATGTTCATAGATAGCCACCTTCTTCTCCGGTGGCTCGTGAGCATGCTGATTAGAAAGGGGTGGCACCGGATTGTACTTTGCTAACGGTGGGTATTGTTTAACTAAGTGATCAATGTGTTTCTGCTCTATAATCGATCTAACACTATCTACATAGGTCTCATTAGCCTTAGTCATTTTCTATAGAGTGATTGGAGAATTACTAACCTTTAGACGGTGGCCGGAGTATTTAGGATTTGATCGGCATTAAATATAGCAGCTTGTTGGGGAAGCTTGTAGCAGAAAAATGGAAATGTGTGTGAATTGGGGCTATTTATAGTGAAGATTTGGGTGGAATGGTGTGATCGTGGCTGTACACGTGTTACGCGATCAACGGGTTGCATTTTAAGTGCGCGCGTGGATGTCAGTTGGGTATTGTTACCTATGAGCGCGTGGCTGACACGCGCCTGCCAACTGCCACTTTACGTCTTGTCAGCCGAATGGGCTTCTGCGACAGTGACAGGCATTAAATGACCTCGAAACGCACGCGGAACATTGAATGCTAGCCGTTTTCTTGTTTTTTCCGCTTAATAGTTTGATATCATATGTCTTGCGCCATATAACATCAAACTGGGGGGACATTATGATACCGCAACCCGTTGAACAGGCATATTACCCCTATGGTTAAAATATGCCTGATTACTATCAAATAAATATATAATTACGTGTTCAATCCCATTTTGTGATTGTTGTAAGAAGGTTATCACATCTACGTACTTATCATGTGATTGGTGTTTCGAAGATGCTACTGAAACGTCATCCCATCTCTGTCTCGGCTGCTAATCTGCTATACTATGCAGATCACTAGCAATTACTTCTCGCTTTCTGGACAGCTATATGTTGCTTGAAGCTATGAACATATTACAATTGAGCGAGGTATTTGAATACAATCTTTGAGCTATAATATCTGCGTTATTGCATTTAGTAATTAGAATTGTGCCGACCATTTTAACATAGTTCTATAGTGATAGAGAACAAGCCCATCACTTTTATGATCCAACCAAAGAAAGTCCAGCCCGAGCCCAACAAGTGAAAAATATGCTAAAGGAACGGAATGATGGATGGCCAGGATTGATTCTGTTTGTTATTATATAGTAGGGTCATGTAGTTTGTTAGATCATCTTTTTCATTGTGTGTTATCTGTGTATTTCGGCCAGAGGCTTGGGCAGAAGATCTAGTGATCTTTCTGATTTCTATTTATCATCTTTCATCATCAATAATAAGATATGTAAATCTTTTAATATTCATCATCTTAATTTTCATCTTCTCTGTTTATTACTACTTGTCCACTGCTGCTATTATATTCTAGTTCCTATCAATGGTTCCATTGCCACTTACCCTATCCTCTCCAATAATGGTGATTCCAAATCAGCCTTCGATTACTACTCAACTAGAGTCTCGATTAGATGCACAAGATGAAAAAATGGAATTATTATCAACTCAAGTGCAAGAGCTCAATTTATCAATGAAGAAAATCGTTTCTGAATTACCCAGATCTATTGAAAAGCTAATTGCAGGTAGTGTTCCATCTTCAAAACCTATTACACCACCAGAAAATCAACCACAAATCACCACCCGATTGCAATCCAAATTCAATTCAAATGATGAGAATTCAACACCATCTCCAGATTCATCCTATTCACCTTCACTATCACTATCAGAACACAACCGTATTGCTATTGATTATATCGAGCAATATATCAACAAATTTAAAGTCTCATGTGCCCTAATTCCTAACCAATCTGCAGATCAAGCAATTGAGATTTTTATAAGTGGATTAGAAAAAGATATTAGAAAAATCTTGTGGTCGGGCGATGGATCTCGAACGCCACGTCGCCATAGCCACAACTCATGGAGGAAACACAATTTTCAGAAGAAAAATGATTATAGAATGGAAGATCTAAGGGCTTAGTTGCTTATTATTCCCGTTCCAGTGAAAGGCCTAATTATGGCAATGAAAAATCAGGCCCAATTACGAGCCCATGTCTTCAATCAAGTAAGGCACAATCTCAATCAAGCCCACACACTCACCAATCCCAACAGAATCATTATTTTCCTAACAGGCCCATTACCCCTACTTTCACCTCAATTCGTCATCCGACCAAAATCTACAAAGATGAATCGACCAAAGAAGGTGAAAACTGCTCAATTAAATTTGAAGGAATTCGGGGTGATCTGAGACTGCACAGAATTGATTCACCACTCTTGAATCATACTTCACTCAATAATTGTGTAGGTCAAAATCTCCCCCAGCTCTCAACAAAGGTAAACTCCAACACAATTGTAACAACCCGACTTTTTCCGTTACTATCGTTACTTGTCCGTTAAATATTTAACGGTGATTACTTAGAACTTTATGTGTTTAATGTATTTAAATGCATACTTGATCCTAGTGGATTACTTGAGTTAATATGTTATATTAATTTATGAACTTATTTCGGATAGCAAAATAACTAGAAAACGATACGATTAAGTTAATCGCCTAGAAAGCTTTACAGTTTACGGAACTTAGAAAAACGAGAAAATAATTATTTTTAATAATTATTAACTTTAAGAAAAACATATTTAATTTATTATATATTTAATGAATTAAACTTGGTGGAATGCGTTTTAACGACCAGTTAACGTTTCGGGAATTCGATTTCGGTTAACGGCAACTAGAAAAGAACCACACTTAGCGTACTAGCAAGCCAAAGCATTATGTAATTTAATTTTAATAATTATATTATATAATTACTTTGTTTTAAGAGTACTTTCAATTTATTATAATTTATATAGATTAAAAACGCGAGAAATTAATGTTTATCGATCCAGTTTGCGTTTTCGGCTAACGACACTTAATGAGTACACTTAGGAAACTTGTCTAGCAAAATTTGTGAGCCCATGGACCCCCTTTTGGACCCTTTGGCCAAATTCCCATCACCCCATCCATTTATGTGATTAATTTTAGCCCATGTGTGATTAACTAGTGATTTAAGCCCTAACCTAATTAAAGAAATTTGTATAAAAAGACATTTAATCACTACTCTTCCACCCCTAACCCTAAGCCACGACTAAAATCAGCCCCAAACACCATCATCATCATCGATCACTTCATCCTCATCAATCACCATCAAAAATTGCTTGTTTTCTTGAACCTTCAACACGAAAGTGCTTCCTTTAATTGTCCTCTACGCATTGATATAAACAATTTGATCCCTAGAGGTATTAAATCACTAACCCTAATCTTCTTAGATTTGGTTTTGATCAATTACATAGTGTATTAAAGTCTAGTGCTCAATTGATGGCGTATAGAGTTGTCGTTTATCGTTTAATTTTTCGATTGTGGTTGTTTGAATGATATCCCTGAATCGGACGGTTTATTTATGCGGTGTCGTTAGGTCGTAAAACGTCCATTCAGGATATCAACGGAAGAAGTTGATTGTTTAATTTATATATGCTGGGCCTAAATCTATTATTCCTTCCCATGGGTTAGCAAGGGCAAATATGACCTAGGGTCGTTCCTTGAGCGGTCGAATTTGAAACGGAGCTTATTCAGATAATTTAGTAATTAAGATTGGGTTTGTACAGAATTTAGTATCCAAGAATAGTGTCCAGGTACACAATGTGTGAAGAGGTAGGATCCTTTTGGTCCCAATAAATTAGCGACTGTTCGGAAAATCCAACAACTAAGTCCAACCGGTTTATTCTAGACACCACTTTATCCGGAATATCAAATTGTGTAAAGTCTATAGTTGGGTTTATTTGATTTATAATTGTATTTAAAATATTAAAGTAATTAAGATTGGGTTTGTACACAATTTAGTATCCAAGACTAGTGGCCAGGTACACCTTGTGTGGAGAGGTAGGATCCTTTTGGTCCCAATAAATTGGCGACTGTTCGGAAAATCCAACAACCAAGTATAACCAGTTTATTCTAGACACCACTTTATCCGGAATATCAAATTGTGTAAAGTCTATAGTTGGGTTGATTTGATTTATAATTGTATTTAAAATATTAAAGTAATATAATTAAAATAAGCTAGCTAGCATGCAACAGCTAAGGACAGAGAAGACGTGGTTCACCATGATTTAAGATAACGTAGTGTCGGGATGATTGCGAGACCCTCATTGGTTAGATATACTTTGGTGTAAATACTAGATTCCCTACTAATTGATTTCTCGATTAGCATGTCACGAGGACTAGCTATCGTGATTCTGATCGGATGAACTATGCTCGACTCCCGACGCTTTATCCAGTTTAAGGATATAAGCGGCCCATCTTGGATGCAATGCATACGTTGGGCGCACGAATAAAGTAGCATAGCCTTATATAGATAATATCCAACCTTTCTTAACACCTTAGTGTATCACCCAAGTGAGTGGTTATGATTGTGTTTCGAATCCCTTTCTGTCAATGGTTTGGTAAAATCTAAGGGTTTGTAGACAAATTAAAACTTCTGATAGTTCTCAGTCATCCTTAAAGATTTATAAGCTTAGTTTGTATTGTAGTGCGTTGAATTTCTATTTATGATTTAAACCAACCCTTACTTAAATCTACCCAATAAATCCCTTAGTTATCCACCATGTACTAGACTTATAGTGGTTCCATAGCTTCTAACCTTGACCATGCTCAAGTGGTCCTATAGTACATCAACACTGTACTCTATTGTTGCAACAATATTTTCTCGAGTCTTATACTCTTGACCACTGTCTTGATCTAGTCCTATGGTAATTCCCCATGTACTTTATAGTATTTTCGATGGGTTCATACATTGACCAATGTATAAACACAGATAATTAATTACCTTATAATTGTCGACTTTATAAAAGGTTTAATCACGTTTATTGGTGGAAGGATGATAATAACGAGGTTTAATATCATAGACAGAAAGCGAGTACGAAACGATAATCATCCCTAACTAACATTATTAAATCATAGCAAACAATCAAGCAATTACCGACACATCATAGCAACAAGCATTTCTAATATTAATAAATCACAAGCATCGAACAAGAATATAAATTAATAAAAGAAAGGATAGATGTTACCGAATAATGTCAGCAGAATAACACTTGTATTTCTTCATAATATCCATAGCGTTACAATGCTTGATATCTTCTACTACTAACTACATACTATTCTCCTATTGATCACTAGAGAGCGACAATAGAGAGATAATTATTTTCCTAATCTCTGTACTTTTCTCTCTCTAGAATCTAGAGAGAGAAAGTAGAGAGAGAACTAATCTCCTACTGATCACTAGAGAGCGACAGATATTTAGAGAGAGAAGTGAAGAATGGTGTGTGTTGAAATGGTGGGATGAAGCCCCCATTTATAGGAAATGCTTGGTGGCAAAATTGTAATTAAATTGCTGAAAAACCCCTGGCAAGCCGTTTGGCAAGTCGTTTGCCAAGGCCGTTTTAATGCCCGTTTGCTCGTGCAAGCCGTTTTTGATGCTCGTTTGTTGGCAGGCCGTTTTCCCTTATGGCAAGCCATTTGGCAAGCCGTTTGATGGATCGTAACTTGTCTTTCACCGTTTTCGCTCTAGAATTTTCGTTTTAGCTTCGTTTTTGACAATTCTTGCGCCCACGTGTTCATAATTGAATATACTTATACTAAAACATGTGATTAAGTAATTTAACTTTTACAAAAATTATAAAATAAGTTATTCAAACGCGAGTTAATCGTCTTAGCCGGTTTTGCTCGTTTTTCATTCGTTTTTAGTGATTCTTGAAACATAGCCTCTGTAATGACATAATATACCAAATGAAGCAAATAAATGCTTATTTAGATGATAAAGTCAATTACTTTATCATAAATGGGCTAATATCGAGGGTAAACACGTGACTTTTTAGCTGATATCATTGTATGAAAAATGAATTTTTATCCTAGAATCTGATAAAATTGAATTATGAAATGATCTTGTATGTTATCTAGATGGATAGAGGTCAAAAAATTAATAAGTTTGGACTTTGATTTTGCTTAATTTCGTTATCGTATGCTCAAGATATGATTAATCGAAGTTTTCGTTAGGGTTTACATGATATACGAATTTTTTGAGTTGTGTGCTTTATGATTTGGCTAATAAAAAGTGTACTAATGTAATCCTTGTGAAAAATTATGCATGTTGGACTTAATATTCGCATCAAAAGCTTTTGTAATGCTCTCGGTGTGTCAAAACGAAGATTCGTGCTTTATTGTGTGTTGAATCTGTTTTCAAAGTTAAACAAAAATTGCTAGAGTGAACTAGAAATTGATAGAGGCTTTGATATTCTGGAATATGTTAGTTTATATGTTCCTTGATGTACTTAATTTGTATGCTAACTTCTGAAAACGTGATTTGCCATGAGTTATAAGCTTGACCAAATGATATGTCCATTTGTTGACTAAAACTGAAGGGTCCGTAAAAATTGGCTAAACTGTACAAATTGGCTAAATGAATGTCTTTGATTATTTTATAACTAAAACTTTGAGATGTTTAGAGTAATCTCCAATTGGTTTTTCATCAAAATCTATTTTCAATATTTTGTGAGAAATGTTTCAAAACTGGTGCGCGGGCAAAAACTGATTTGGTAAACCGTAACTAGACCCTTTCTGAAACCCGACTTGTAGACATCGTATGAGGGTCGGTTAGACTTTTTTGAATTGATTTTTAGTATAGTTGATATCTGGAGTTTTTCATGTTTTCATGAATTATGTGCTAAGAGTTATACTCGTTTATTTCTATGATGCACGTATTTTAAGGACATTCGATGAACTGCGAATGTGCAAATTGCTAAACTATGAACTGTAACATGTTGTTTGACTTAGGTTTGACATGCTGACCATGATTGCATGACCTACTGAGATGTTCAACTTTTGTTGACCATTTTGACCAAGTTGACTTTTTGTTGACTTTTGTTGACTTGCTTGGACTAGTTGACTTTTACATGCATATTGAGTCACTCTGAGCACTAGGAATTTGCGTACACTGTGGGTTGACATAGTGGACCTATATGTATACTTAAGATGACCTATTTTACTACGTTGCATTGTTCGGTCAAGATTGTTAGACTACTGTACGGTTTTACTAAGAGATTTTTCAGTGCTTTTGCTAAGGTGAGTCTACAGTCCCATTTTCTTTTATATTTTTAGGATGAGATACATGCTGCTTTTGAAACTATTTCTTAAACTGTTTTTACAACTGTTTTACATATTAAGCACGAGTAACTTAAACATATACATATGAGTTCATATCAAAAATCCCTTAGCTTGATTATATTAATTACTTTTAGTAAGCTCAACTTATAGGGACGGTACCGTTAGGTTTGACAAACTTCGCCTCAACCTACGAGGTGATTATTCTGTTGTTATTTGTACACCTGATCAATGTATGCTTAAAAAGGGTAAAGGGAAGACGTGAAGCGCTTTAGCTATCCGCGGGTTAAAGTTTTATAATCAAGTGCTCATGATAATGTATACTTTTACGAAACTTTTCAGAAATCTCGTGGCTTAACTTATGATGAACGTTACTTAAAATTGATGTTTACAAACTTGAAACTAGACATGGTAATGTCTACATACAGATGAAACAAAAAGAACTTTTTGATGTCACCCACAGTTGAAACTTGACATCGCTGATTACAAACAGTTTAACACTTGGCATTTGCTGTATGGAAACTTTTGAGAACTAGTTTTCGACAAATGTTTTTTAGAAACTGTTTTATGAAACATATGATGAACTATTTACTCAAACCTATAGATTCACTCAACTTTATGTTGACCCGTTTTTCTTGTTTTATCTCAGGTATTAGTTGCTTCTGTTGTAGAACATTGTTGTTACGTAGAAGTCAAGCCGACCACTGGGACCAGAGTTAACATTCCGTTAATGGATTTTGATGGGGTGTTATAGTTGGTATCAGAGCTTTGACTATAGGGAACTAGGATGTATTAGTGTGTCTAACCGTTGGGCGCATTAGTGGGTCTAGACTATAGCCGTATACTTGGAATGACTGTTATACGCGATGCTTGCACTCCTTGCTCTACTACGTTACACGTAGGGCTACATATTATATCACATGCATATACACATATATACTCATAACGATATGGACTTGGACTAGATATAAGATATCACGAATCACATACGTACACATGACGTGGGACTTAAGAGAATTAAGTTGACTACGCTATCTTGAACTTATGGAGTAATGTCGAATGGATATGTGAGATAGCGTAATGTAATGACCGAGATTACATTATGATAACTCATATAGAAGTCCCGGCATCGCAAAATAAGGAATGAGGAGCGAGTCAAGTAGGTAACTTGAATAAGCACCGTTTAGAACATAAACCGTATAATCTCAACTATGAGTAGAAATTTACATTGTGTGAATTAATTGCTATTATAACCTATAAGAAACGTGTAACCACGCCACAAATCGTCACTACTCGACACTTTTCGACACCACCGATCACCACTTGACACTACGAAGACATTGATTGGAACATACTCATCATCTCATACCACTACTCCTTACTACTTATCGTTGCTAACTACTACTCAACGCCGCCTCTCACTGCTAGTCTCGGCAGATCATTACTTCTCAATGCTTGTCATTACTAGTTACTACTTAATGCTACCCATTACTACGTACTACTCATCACTACTAGCACCTCCACGATTCACTACTAGCTATTCTGCATCACGACTCAATTATGATATATCTTTAGAGGATGAATTCCTTGTAACAGCTAGCGCAATTGGTAGTAGATATTGTCTACTTGATGTCCGACTTACCTATTGTAACGACCCGACTTCGTTAACTCAAAAACACACTAATTTTTTTTATCTGTTTCAATACATCTGGACGGCGTCCAGACTTCTAGACGGCGTCCAACAAAGAAGCCTTGGACGACGTCCAGAATATCTGGACGGCGTCCAAATGATCTACCAGGGACTGATCTGGTGCCCAACTTACATGAGCGGAAAACCCGTCTCCCGACACTTTTAAACGAAAACCTTTTTACAAAATAACATAATAAGTTAAATTAAGAGATTTTCATCACCAAAACAAGTTTTACATCGCCGGGCTCACATCGGCCCGAATTACACATTTCGTACAAAATACAAGTTTCGACCGTTCTAGTTTAATTTCCAAACGACACTAGAGCATGGTGTTTGGGGCTAAACTACCCAATACTTGGCCGAACATCTAAAAGCTAAAATGAAAAGAACCGTTCATATACATTATAAACGATTCACAATAGTTGATTACATCGTGAGGTATTTGACCTCTATATGATACGTTTTACAAACATTGCATTCGTTTTTAAAAGACAAACTTTCTTTACATCAAAAATTGACGGCATGCATACCATTTCATATTACATCCAACTATAATTGACTTAATATTAATCTTGATGAACTCAACGACTCGAATGCAACGTCTTTCAAAGTATGTCTTGAATGACTCCAAGTAATATCCTTAAAATGAGCTAATGCACAGCGGAAGAATTCTTTAATACCTGAGAATAAACATGCTTTAAAGTGTCAACCAAAAGGTTGGTGAGTTCATTAGTTTATCATAATCCATCATTTCCGTAATAGTAATAGACCACAAGATTTCAGTTTCTATAAATATCCGTACACTCGCAAGTGTATAAAAGTATTCTATAAGTTGTAGGCACCCGGTAACAAGCTTTAACGTTCATGTTTTACCCTCTGAAGTACACCAGATCAGGTGTGTTTAAAATAACCTCGAAGTACTAAAGCATCCCATAGTCAGGATGGGGTTTGTCAGACCCAATAGATCTATCTTTAGGATTCGCGCCTACCGTACATAGACAAGTAGTTTAATGTTACCAAGCTAAGGGTATATTTCTGGTTTAAACCCACATAGAATTAGTTTTAGTACTTGTGCCTATTTCGTAAAACATTTATAAATCAGCGCATGTATTCTCAGCCCAAAAATATATATAAAAAGGGAGCAAATGAAACTCACAATACTGTATTTCGTAGCAATTATGTATATGACGGCACTGAACAAGTGCAGTGTTTGTCTCGGATTCACGAACCTATATTAAGTATATATATTTATATGTTGGTCAATATCTGTCTAACAATTTAGGTCAAGTCGTAGTGTATCACAATCCTAATGCTCGAGACCGACATGCAAAAGTCAACAAAAGTCAACTTGACCCAAAATGACTTCCAAAATCTATACATGTTTATTATATAACTTATATATAGTAGTTTTATATATTTAAATATATTTATCAGGTCTTATTATACTAAATAATATAAGTCATTTATTAATAAGTAGAAATTTATATTAAAATTCATATATGATAAAAATATACTTTTATATATTTCAAATAATAAAATTTATAAAATTCACTTAATATCATAAAAATATAGTGGTATGTATTATTAATGTAATTACATTATGTGTGGTAAAAATATTTTGTACGCATATTTATTTGATAAATTAATATTGATAATAATAATAATGATAAAAATAATAAAATGATAGTTTCAATAAAAATATTAATTTTTAGTAATAAAGATAATTTTAGTAATAACATCAACTGATAACAGTTATAATAATTGTTTTAATAATAATATTAAAATTAATGATAATTCAGTTGACCATATCTTTTAATCCGTTCATCGAAACCACACGATTTCTAAATGAAAAGTTATTAATTTTTTTCTTCAGATTTTCAACGACATGCATATCATATAACTTATCTCAGTAGCATATGTATCAAATTCGTGATTTATCATAAACTATTTAACGACAAAACTAAGCATACAAACATGCATAATCATATATACTCGAGCACTAGTCAGGGATACACTATTAATATATAAAAGATAAGATATGAATGCTCACGTATCAATATTGTGATTCAATATTGCAGGAAAGTACGTAGACGCAACGAAAATGATAAACGTTAGGTTGACCTCACGAGCAATACCCATAACCTTCATAGCTATAACCCATAATTTCCTTAGCTCTATCCCATTTGAAAACTTATTTTGAAATCGTCTGAATATAAATCCGTCGTAGTATTTTATGTACACTAATAATATCTTGAAATAATACTAAGTAAATATATATATATATATATATATATATATATATATATATATATATATATATATATATATATATATATATATATATATATATATATATATGTAATTCGATTGAGAGAGTTTAGAGAAATATATTTTCAAGTTTCTATGAAATAATGAAACCTATTGAATTCTATTTATAATAGATTTTTGAATTATTAAAGTGAATTATTAAAGTATGAATTATTAAAGTGAATTATTAAAGTATGAATTATTAAAGTTAAAGTAAAGTAAAAGTAAAGTAAAGGTAAAGTTAAAGTATAGTAAAAGTATAAAACTATGTACGTATAATACGCGTATAAAAATATATATAATATTAATTTAAATCGTTATATATATATATATATATATATATATATATATATATATATATATATATATATATATATATATATATATATATATATATATATATATATATATTTAATAAAATAAAATATAAATATCGTTATCTTTATCATACTGGTTAAGTAATGAGTTGTCAAAAAAAAATAGATTTCTTAAATCACAGTGGACCTCATAACATAGGCCCGTAATCATATCATAATGTATCTGATAATTCAATCATTTGATATTATCTCTTAATTCTGTCGATAAATATATCGAAACAAATATGTTTATGTAAAGTATCATATATCTAATACTTTGTTAATATTTTCAGATAATATTATATATTATATATACATATCTATATACACATAATTGTTCGTGAATCGTCGAACACGGTCAAAGGGTAATTGATTACATGAATGTAGTTCTAAACTTTTTGAGATTCAGCATTACAAATTCTGCTTATCGTGTCAGAAACATATAAAGGTTAAGTTTAAATTTGGTCAGAAATTTCCGGGTCGTCACAGTACCTACCCGTTAAAGAAATTTCGTCCCGAAATTTGATCGAGGTCGTCATGGCTAACTATAAAAATGTTTTCATGGCGAATATGAGTTGATAAATAGAGTTTTATCATCATTGAGTAATATAGATAAAACAATTTGATTACGCGAAGAGTATAAGTGAAGCTATCGCAAGAGAGTGAAATGAGTAAACGTATATTCGTTTTAACCGATGACGTAGTTATGATTGATTTCCGGAATTCATGGGATTTAAAGAAAATATTTGTAATAAGATTTGGTTCTTCGGCGATTAAGGAAATCAGGATCTTCTTTGATTAAATGCGATAATCTGTCTCGATTTCTCTGTCTGATATTTTACTATAATTCCACCCCCTTCGTTTCTTTATTTCCACAGCTCACACCTTCTAGTCTTTCTCCCCAATTCATACTTTAAAGCAGTCGATAATATGCTTCATCCAGTATTGATTCTTGATATACTTTTAACTTTCATATCTGTCATTCTTCTTTTTCATCTACCACCGGAGGAAGTTATTTTCTTCTACCATTACCTTGGGGTTATTGTGTTTTTCATTCTCCCGTGTCTTTATATTGCTATACGCATTTATATACACGGTTTGTAATTTCAGGGTTGTTATCGGGCTTTATATTCTCCATTATATTTCGGAGCTTCATGCTTTCGTTTTCTCTTCCCGATCTTAAGTCAAGCGGATAATAGTCCAGAATTCGTAGATATGAATTTTTGGATGAACATAGTTAATGTTCCAAGAAGAAAATCGAAATGGCACGATCTTGATTTGGCAAATTACCAGAATATCCGAAAATATAGAGCTATCAAGATGATATGTTCTTAATATGTTTGAAAATTGGGTAGAATGTAAGAGTCGTGTAAACAGTACATGATGACAGTATGTTCTGTGAATCATCACGTTCCATTAGAAACTCAGCATGACTTACTGTAATATAATCACGTTGATCAAGTGTCATTATATTATACTAACTCATGCTTCAGTTCCCAACACTACTTCAAAAACATTCCTATTTTAAATTCAATTTTTTTTTTTTTAAATTTAGAAACTAACACAGTTTCTTTTTATGTTGTAACGCAGATATTGCGAAGAGATAAAAGATATCGGATAAGAATAGTTGTGAAAATATCTTCAGGAATATCGAAGATATTATAATAAAAGATACGATAATATGGATGATGAAGAAGATTTGTCTGTGAAGGTTTAGAATAAGAAGTAAGGTGTTTGCTAATGATTTCAGTAGACACTGAATCATTTGGATCCTTTGAAGGCAGGTTTAGTCTTTGTGATTTGTCCACAGCCTCCTTCATGGTCTGCTCAATCCATTTTCCAGTTTCAAACCTTCTCTTTTTCTCAGCTTTACCACCATACTATTCTTTATCATCAAACTTTTGACTGTTAAAGTCGTTTACAGTTTTTGCTGCTTCATCAGCATTTTTCCAATTTCGAAGAACTAGTTCATAGTTTGGGATGTTTTTTCAGAAAATTCACATTCGAAGTATGTAAGTCTAGGAGATAGACGTTATATGTATAACTTTTGACGTAAAATTGTCGCGAAATTCAAAATACTGATTGCTAATTCCCAGTAGTTGGCGTGACAATTATTGTTACAGGATGTAGGTGAGTACATGATGGGGTTTTAATGAATAAGTATAGTGGCTTTTCGGAGAGGCTTAAGTCGAAGGTTAATGAAGTTGTTGATAAGTTTACTGCTAATGTGGCGAGATATGAAAGGTTCCCCGGTAACAATGATGAAGGGGTAATTGTTATAATAAGGTTTATTCGTATAAACAAATGAAGGTGATTTGCTGGAGCTGTGACAAAACTGTCTATTTTGGAAAGAGATTGAAAAATTATATTTGGTAATAAATATCAAAGGATCTGACACGGATACGTGTTAAACTATAACTTTGGTTTCGAGAGCTTTTCAGATGCATGACAGTGGGTAATATGTGGTTGGATCATCATCTCGCATGTCTTTAGGAATTTCGAAGTGTTTGAACACATATTGTAATTGTTAATATGCATATGATGTTCTAAGATTTTGAATGATACAAATATTTTTGTGAGTTCCATGAATAGAAATGAGGTTCTAGGACAGTTTTGAAGTCAAAGTATAGTTTTGAAAGATGTAGGAATCTAAGAGTGATGATTTCGGTTATATCTTGAATCGAATTCTGAGATTTCAAAATCAGAATATGTAATTAGATTTTGAATGAGTATGGTTGTTTTGATTTCTATAAAAGAATGTATATTGTTGTGAAAGTAGGGAGTATAATGGATGATTTGCTGAATCACATTCGAAGAATGTAACATATTAATTGTGAATTTATATATCTCTCGGGTATTACCTACCCGTTAAAAAAAAAATTTTCACAATTAATATTTTGTACAAAACAATTTTATTACAGTCTTTATGGAAATATATATGTGTATATTTCTTCAGATGTAATATTGATTTAATGAGTTAATATTAAATTAAACTCATTTGATTTATGGTTAAGGCTAAGATAGATAATTTCTAAACTTTAGAAATTACATAATCGCCGTAGAATGTTTCCCCAATGAAGTTATGAATCAATACTTCATCGTTGTGGTATTCCTTGGTATCTACATGGCGTATGACGTCGATGCTCGTGGGACAGATTGTGAAGTTGAGGTTTGCGATGCGGTTGTTGTTGGTGGTGGTAATGGTACTGTTGATGTTGTTGATGGTGGTACTGGTTATGCTGCTGGTGCTACTGCTGGTGTTTGTAACTTTTGCACCATATTCTCCAAAGCCACTACCCGAGCGCGAAGCTCGTTGACTTCTTCTATTACACCGGGGTGATTGTCGGTTCGGACGAGCGGATAAATAAGATCTAGAATTTGGTGTAGTATATAATCATGACGAGATACTCTGGAAATGAGAGAGAAAATGGTGTTTCGGACAGGTTCGCCGGTAAGTGCTTCAGGTTCATTGCCAAGAGGGTAATGTGGTGGATGAAAGGGATCGCCTTCTTCTTGTCTCCAATGGTTAAGTAGATTACGAACCCATCCCCAATTCATCCAGAATAGATGATGGCTAATTGGTTGATCCATTCCGGTTACGCTGCTTTCGGAGCTCATGTGGAAATCCATATCGGCATAGCTGTCGGAATCCGAGGAACTCGAACTGGTTGAGAGATCCATCTTGTATGATCAGGGAAAGAATTTTTTTGGTAAGAAATAGATTGTAGAATTTAGATTTGGTATTCTTCAATATATAATTTACATATGTATATATAATACCAAAATCCCATAAATTACGGAGGAATCTTTGAAAGATGTCAGTCAAAGTTCACAGTAACAGATATGCTAAGATAAGAATTCGTCTATACACTATTATGTAATAAATGTAGGAAAACGCGTCTAGACTTAAGAATGATAAGCATGTAATTTCCTAAGGATGGTAAGTAGATGATTTCCGACTAAAAATGATAAGCAAAACTTTTGACATGCAGACACGGTCGAAGTCCAGACTCACTAATGCATCTTAACAACTATCAGTTAGACACACTAATGCAAGACCTGGTTCGCTAAGACCACCGCTCTGATACCAACTGAAAAGAACCGTTCATATACATTATAAACGATTCACAATAGTTGATTACATCGCGAGGTATTTGACCTCTATATGATACGTTTTACAAACATTGCATTCGTTTTTAAAAGACAAACTTTCTTTACATCAAAAATTGACGGCATGCATACCATTTCATATTACATCCAACTATAATTGACTTAATATTAATCTTGATGAACTCAACGACTCGAATGCAACGTCTTTCAAAGTATGTCTTGAATGACTCCAAGTAATATCCTTAAAATGAGCTAATGCACAGCGGAAGAATTCTTTAATACCTGAGAATAAACATGCTTTAAAGTGTCAACCAAAAGGTTGGTGAGTTCATTAGTTTATCATAATCCATCATTTCCATAATAGTAATAGACCACAAGATTTCAGTTTCTATAAATATCCGTACACTCGCAAGTGTATAAAAGTATTCTATAAGTTGTAGGCACCCGGTAACAAGCTTTAACGTTCATGTTTTACCCTCTGAAGTACACCAGATCAGGTGTGTTTAAAATAACCTCGAAGTACTAAAGCATCCCATAGTCAGGATGGGGTTTGTCAGACCCAATAGATCTATCTTTAGGATTCGCGCCTACCGTACATAGACAAGTAGTTTAATGTTACCAAGCTAAGGGTATATTTCTGGTTTAAACCCACATAGAATTAGTTTTAGTACTTATGCCTATTTCGTAAAACATTTATAAATCAGCGCATGTATTCTCAGCCCAAAAATATATATAAAAAGGGAGCAAATGAAACTCACAATACTGTATTTCGTAGCAATTATGTATATGACGGCACTGAACAAGTGCAGTGTTTGTCTCGGATTCACGAACCTATATTAAGTATATATATTTATATGTTGGTCAATATCTGTCTAACAATTTAGGTCAAGTCGTAGTGTATCACAATCCTAATGCTCAAGACCGACATGCAAAAGTCAACAAAAGTCAACTTGACCCAAAATGACTTCCAAAATCTATACATGTTTATTATATAACTTATATATAGTAGTTTTATATATTTAAATATATTTATCAGATCTTATTATACTAAATAATATAAGTCATTTATTAATAAATAAAAATTTATATTAAAATTCATATATGATAAAAATATACTTTTATATATCTCAAATAATAAAATTTATAAAATTCACTTAATATCATAAAAATATAGTGGTATGTATTATTAATGTAATTACATTACGTGTGGTAAAAATATCTTTGTACGCATATTTATTTGATAAAATAATATTGATAATAATAATAATGATAAAAATAATAAAATGATAGTTTCAATAAAAATATTAATTTTTAGTAATAAAGATAATTTTAGTAATAACATCAACTGATAACAGTTATAATAATCGTTTTAATAATAATATTAAAATTAATGATAATTCAGTTGACCATATCTTTTAATCCGTTCATCGAAACCACACGATTTCTAAATGAAAAGTTATTAATTTTTTTCTTCAGATTTTCAACGACATGCATATCATATAACTTATCTCAGTAGCATATGTATCAAATTCGTGATTTATCATAAACTATTTAACGACGAAACTAAGCATACAAACAGGCATAATCATATATACTCGAGCACTAGTCAGGGATACACTATTAATATATAAAAGATAAGATATGAATGCTCACGTATCAATATTGTGATTCAATATTGCAGGAAAGTACGTAGACGCAACGAAAATGATAAACGTTAGGTTGACCTCACGAGCAATACCCATAACCTTCATAGCTATAACCCATAATTTCCTTACTCTATCCCATTTGAAAACTTATTTTGAAATCGTCTGAATATAACTCCGTCGTAGTATTTTATGTACACTAATAATATCTTGAAATAATACTAAGTAAATATATATATATATATATATATATATATATATATATATATATATATATATATATATATATATATATATATATATATATATATATATATATATATATATATGTAATTCGATTGAGAGAGTTTAGAGAAATATATTTTCAAGTTTCTATGAAATAATGAAACCTATTGAATTCTATTTATAATAGATTTTTGAATTATTAAAGTGAATTATTAAAGTGAATTATTAAAGTATGAATTATTAAAGTTAAAGTAAAGTAAAAGTAAAGTAAAGGTAAAGTTAAAGTATAGTAAAAGTATAAAACTATGTACGTATAATACGCGTATAAAAATATATATAATATTAATTTAAATCGTTATATATATATATATATATTTAATAAAATAAAATATAAATATCGTTATCTTTATCATACTGGTTAAGTAATGAGTTTTCAAAAAAAAATAGATTTCTTAAATCACAGTGGACCTCATAACATAGGCCCGTAATCATATCATAATGTATCTGATAATTCAATCATTTGATATTATCTCTTAATTCTGTCGATAAATATATCGAAACAAATATGTTTATGTAAAGTATCATATATCTAATACTTTGTTAATGTTTTCAGATAATATTATATATTATATATACATATCTATATACACATAATTGTTCGTGAATCGTCGAACACGGTCAAAGGGTAATTGATTACATGAATGTAGTTCTAAACTTTTTGAGATTCAACATAACAAATTCTGCTTATCGTGTCAGAAACATATAAAGGTTAAGTTTAAATTTGGTCAGAAATTTCTGGGTCGTCACATAAAACATCCAAAAGCGTCCCCTATCAACAAATGGGATCTCTAATCCAACCAAACGCCCTTACCCTTGTCAACGCCCGAGCCTATAAAAAGGTAAACAACGAGAGGGTAAGCAAGGCTTAGTGAATGCAATAATTATACATATACGTATATAACCTACTTACTTGCATCCACTTACACAATACTGCATACAAACTTGTAACTCAAATAGTATGTCATCATACTCGTAATACTAACAAGTTGTACAATATCACAAAACCGCATTAGCATATACTCAACACAATATATTTATAATATGCTAAAATAATCAACAAACCCCCATATGGTTAACCATAAACGCTATGGTGCTACCGGCTCGATGGTTAACACCATACGCATTTGAGTCATACTCTTTTATAATGCTACTGGCTCGTGGTTCACACTTTATTTTATAGTGCTACCGGCTCGATGGTTCACACTTGATGCTACCGGCTCGATGGTTCACATCATGATTTTATAGTGCTACCGGCTCTTTGGTTCACACTTCGGCGCTACCGGCTCGATGGTTCATGCCTCATTTTATAGTGCTATTTGCTCTATGGTTCACACTTTGACACTCATCACATACATGTTATGGCACTAACGGCTCGATGGTTCATACCATAACATTCACAAATAAATACGCCATATACACATACGTATAATTACTCAACTCACCTTATAATCTTTTGTGGAAGTTAACCGAGCTTTCAACCTTCAATGTACGTACCTATTACATTAGGCACATAATCAATCACACAATCAAGTTGGTCAACCAACTCACTCACCAACCTAACGTCATTTTGACCCTTGGTGCAATTCCAACCCATTTGCACACTTAACCCTAAAATTGAGTCAACTTCGACAAAACCCTAACGCTAGCCAATTATGGTATTAATACGCATATAATCACAAGTTTAGTGTGTTAACCTACTTATTCAACAACTTAGGTTATCAAAGACTCGTTTGACCCATTTCAAGGTTTACACACCCATTCGGGTCACCACATGCCCAAATAACAACCACTTACATAACATCTAGGTGTGCTAGTAGTTAACTAACCAATTTAAGATTCATAAACACATTTAACATTTCAAAACCCTAGGTTAGTCATCTTTGAGTCCTCATGACCCAAACTTACCCAAAACCCCCAAATCACTAAACAAAGGGTTTTATGTTCATCACTAACCCAAACCCTAACCCTTAATCAATTAAGATAAGGAAATCAACATTAAGACTTACCACCACAATCAAAATGTAGCTAGGGACTAGATGAACAACTTTAAAGCACGCGCCTAGACCCGAAACAAGCTTTTTCCTCCTCGATTTGAGCTTTCTCACACAAGAATCACACACACTCTCTCTCTCTCTCTAGAATTGAAGTGGATATGAAGTGGTGGTTGAAAATGGAGTAATGACACACCCCAAACTGATCTAGTGGCCTTAAATTCGTTCACAAAGTGAAATTACCAAAATGCACATTTGTAAAGTCTAAAAATAAAACAGCTGGTTCGCCAGATCATCTGGACGGCGTCCAGGATTCTGGACGGCGTCCAGTCCTTCACACTTGGACGGTGTCCCACCCATTTGGACAGCGTCCCAAGCAACTGCAAAAACAGGATCTTACACCTATCATTCAGCCACCCGCGGCTTCACGATTTTTCTTTCCAATACGAGTCTACCGGAAGAGGTATTCATACCCTTCCCTCATAAAGGGTATTCCATTCTTCTCCCCCACCGATGTGGGACAAGTCTGATAACTCACCCTGCTTTCAACCTCAACTTCAGTGACTTTCGTCACAAGGTTTGTTCTTACTCACCAATCATAATGTTTACATACTCTCAACACTGGTGCCGATAGAAACTTTATCGCTAGAGAACTCTGTCACAACATTTGGAAATCCAATATCTACTTTAGACAATGTGAACTCTATAGAACTATCAATTAGGAATATAACGCGTCAAGGTTGATGTCATTTTAGTTTAAGGAGGTCCAGTTTTAAGGAGGTTGATCGTACACTCCCATCGTAAACGTTTCTCACCCGAAACTCACCCCAAACTTTAATCGACGATTGCTCCTAATCCTTTGCAATTTAGAAGATAAGACCCATACCGTTAAGTTCGTAACAACTTTTCGAACCGAACAGTACTTTTTTCGATGATTGGCGAGCCATTACAATAGAAATCTACATGAGAGATGTTTGGAGTTAAGTTATTTTACTTGGACTACCATAGTTCTTTTATTTGACCTTGTGGTTGGAATGGACTGGTTAGCTGAGAATAGAGCCGACATCGTTTGTTACCAGAACATGATTCGCATACCTGTTACCGAAGATGAACCTTTGATGGTGTATGGAAAGCGAAGCAATACACCGTTACACTTCATTAATTGTTTGAAGGCACAGAAGCATATAAGAAAAGGTTGTCTTGCTATGCTGGTTCACGTGAGCAAAACTGAATCTGAAGGCAAGAAACTCAAAGATGTGCCGATAGTTAGAGACTTTCCCGATTGTTTTTCCAGATGAGGTACCCGTATTGCCAGCGCATAGAGATATAGAATCTCATATTGACTTAATGCCTGGAGCGGCACCTGTAGCGCTCACCGTATAGACCTGCACCCTCAGAATTGCAAGAGCTGTCTAATCAATTACAAGAGCTTTTAGACAAAGGATTCATTCGACCAAGTTCCTCGCCATGGGTAGCTCCTGTTCTGTTTATAAAGAAGAAGGATGGATCCATGAGACTCTGTATTGACTACAGGGAATTGAATAAGTTGACTATGAAAAATAGATATCCGTTACCAAGGATTGAAGATTTGTTTGATTAGTTGCAAGGATCAGGATGTTACTCTAAGATTGATCTGAGGTCAGGTTTGAAAGGACCCGTCCTAATCCATCCGGACGAAGTCCATATTGATTACAAATGATTCACAATAGTTGATTACATCGCGAGGTACTTGACCTCTATATGATACATTTTACAAACATTGCATTCGTTTTTAAAAGACAAACTTTCATTTACATCGACAGTTAACAGCATGCATACCATTTTATAATATATCCATCTATAATTGACTTAATAATAATCTTGATGAACTCAACGACTAGAATGCAACGTCTTTTGAAATATGTAATGAATGACTCCAAGTAGTATCTCAAAAATGAGCAAATGCACAGCGGAAGATTTCTTTCATACCTGAGAATAAACATGCTTTAAAGTGTCAACCAAAAGGTTGGTGAGTTCATTAGTTTAACATAAATAATCATTTCCATCATTTTAATAGACCACAAGATTTCATATTTCCATTTCTCATAATCATACGTCCCATGCATAGAGACAAAAATATCATTCATATGGATTGAACACCTGGTAACCGACATTCACAATATGTATATAAGAATATCCCCATCATTCCGGGATCCTCCTTCGGACATGATATAAATTTCAAAGTACTAAAGCATCCGGTACTTTGGATGGGGCTTGTTGGGCCCGATAGATCTATCTTTAGGATTCGCGTCAATTAAGATATCTGTTCCCTAATTCTTAGATTACCAGACTAAAAAGGGGCATATTCGGTTTAATAATCCAGCCATAGAATGTAGTTTTAAGTACTTGTGTCTATTTCGTAAAACAGTTATAAAAGCAGCGCATGTATTCTCAGTCCCAAAAATATATATTGCAAAAGCATTTAAAAAAAAGAGTAATGAAACTCACGCATATAAATATTGTAAAACAGTTAATAAAGCATTTGCATGTATTCTCAGCCCAAAAATGTAAAGAGTAAAAGGGATCAAATGAAACTCACAATAATGTATTTTGTAGTAAAAATACATATGACGACATTGAACAATGTAGGGTTGGCCTCGGATTCACGAACCTATATCATTCATATATTTATTAAGACACATACTTGTAATCGAACAAATATATTTATTTATATTATTATTAGTGATGTAATTTATATATATAGTAGACTAATAGGTTCATTATATATATTTTCATTATATATATAGATATATTAGTATAGTTAAGTTATGTGTATTAAATATATATTTATATATAAAATCTTTATTTTTATGTTTATAATTTTAATAACGTCTTTAAAACTTTTATTTTTCATAATCGTAATTATTTTAATAATAATGACATAGATAATACTGATATCAATAATAATGATAGTTTTAGTAAAAAATAATACTAATAATAATAATGGTAATTTTTAATAGTTTTAATAGAAATTTTCAGTAATTATACAATATCACTAATATTAATGTTTAAATGATAAGTCTATTAATGATACTTTGTAATATTAATAATAATGATGATAATACTAATAATAATACCTATGTGGATGATAATAATAACACTAACAATTATAAAATATTACAAGTACTAATATTAATGAAAATAATAATAATTTGTATCATTCTCATAATAATAATAATAATCATAATCATAATTATAATAATAAATTATAGTCTTTATAATAATACTTGTATTAGTAATAATAAGTGTTCTAAAAATAACCATAATAATAATAATCACAATACTAATAATAATAATAATAATTTTGGTAATGAAATCTACTTTCCAAAGCCTTTCTAAAAAAAATATGCCCTGAACCGGGTTTGAACTAGAGACCTCCCGCTCACCCGCAAACACACTTAGCCATTCCTTCTGTCTTGTTTATCTGATTTATAAGGCAACCCAAACTATATATCTAGTATTTCATTTAGCCATGTTCATCATCTTCTTCACCAAGTTTAAAATCAAACGGGGGCAAAAACTCAACAACAATCGAACGGGTTTTCATTTATGACTTGTAAACAACTTGAAACAAAAAAAAAATGTGTTCATGATATAAAAAAAATGAGAAAAAAAAAATAAAAAAAATCCTACTGCTTGCTGGTAGCCAAGAAAAAAAAAATTTTTGTTTTCAATTTTGAGTTCGTTTTGGACAATCTTTACAACATGAAACATGTTTCAAATCATTCCTAAAATCTATCTAAATCATCTATTTAACTGGAAACTTCAACACGATTACAAATTTCGCGATGAACACTTTCTTTGACTTTTGACAAAATAACTTTGACTCGCAAATTCGATTTCGTTATTAAGAATTGGAACTTGAGATTTTACAAGAAGTTTAAGTAAATGATTCCTAACAACTCTACATTTCTAGTTTTTGAAATTTGTTTCGAATTCTCGTTAGTGTATATCACTGTGAAGAACTCCAGAACTCAAAAATTGATTTTTAGATTAAGAGTGTTATAGGTTATGATTACAACATGAATTGTGTTGCAAATCATTCCTTTAAACTTTATGGATCATCAAATTAACTGGAGATATCAAAACAAACTCGAATTTGATTCAAGAACACTTAGTTGACTTTGAAAACCAAAACTTTGACTCTCAAATTAGAAATTGATAGAAAGAATTGAAGATTGAAAACTTACAGATAGTTTAGATAAACGATTCCTAACAAGACTGCATTATTACATTTTGGAAATTCATTCGAAATCAAAATATGGTGAAAAAGATGAATGTACAGAGTGTCGAGCTTATTTTGTGATTTTTATGTTTTACTTAATGAATTGCAGAATAATTCTTTTATAGAGTGATTGCATTGATCCTAATTGAGTTGTGAAATGGACATCTAACAGATTACAGACAGAAAACAAAATTTGAAAAAGTTGGATTGAAATGGGTAACGGAATGGTACTAGTTCTTGACTTTTTTTTTAATTAGATTAATATTAATAATTAATAAATATATTAATAATAATAATAATAATAGTAATAATAATAATAATGATAATAATAATAATCATCATCATCATTATATCCATAATAATAATAAGTAATAATGATACTAAAATCATAAAAAATGATAATAATATTATTAATGATAAAAAAAATAATGGTTTCTTTAATAATAATATCTAATTCACGGAGTATTATATTGTGTCAATTGCTAAACAGTTAACATATAAAAGTGTTCCTAAAAATCCCAATTTTTTAAATTAAGTTTATTTATTTATTCTGGTCATTAACTATTTAAAACCAGATCAAAAAGCTTCATTATTTATTTATTTTCTGTTCCAATTAATATGTACGGAGTACTAAGATTTAAACTAAAAATGTAAAAATATTTCCGTCAATCCTGTAATCTTCGTAATTCGATTTACAGTCCAACTTTTATTTTAATACTTCATATATATGTATTAGATCTATATGAACATTAATGAGATGCCAACCGAGTGTTACTGATGTTTACTAATTAGGCCCGAATCATTCATTTTTAATATATTCCCTTTTCATATATAAACAATTTTAAGTAGCAAGTTTAACTACTAATTAAATTAAATATATTATATATTTTTAAACAATTAGATTTAATATAATTTTATATATTTACAAGTAATATCTATACACACACATATATTTATATTTTTATAATAATGGTCTTCATTACATCGCATTTTATTTTACATATTTATTTCCAACAATTTAATCATTTATTATTTCAAATAATATTTCAAATTATTATATATATATTTTTAAATATATATGTATCTATTTACAAATAATGTTCGTGAATCGTCGGGAATGGCCAAAGGTTAATTGAATGTATAATAATAGTTCAAAATTTTTAAGACTCAACATTACAGACTTTGCTTATCGTGTCGGAAATATCAATTCATGTGAAGATTCAAGTTCAAATTAAGTCAAAATTTTCCAGGCCGTTACAGTACCTACCCGTTAAAGAAATTTCGTCCCGAAATTTGGCAGAGGTCGTCATAGCTAACAATAAGAATGTTTTTATGACGAGTACAAGTTGATAATTAGAGTTTTATCATCATTGAGTGATATGGATAAAACAATTCGATTTCGAAAAGAGTACGATTGAAGCTATCACAAAAGAGTGAAATGAAGAAGTTAAAAATTCGTTTTAACTTTTGGCGTAGTCAAAATTGATTTCAGGAATTCAAGGGATTTAAAGAAAATCTTTGTTATTTATATAAGATTCGATTCTTTGGAAATTACGGAAATTAGGATTTTCTTCGATTAGATACGTAATCTGCCTCGATTGATATGTCGGATATTTTACTATAAAATAACCTCTTCCGTTTCCTTTATTTTCATCACTCCTATAATTTCTTCCTTAAATAATTCTTTCAAAGATTGTGAAAATGCTCAATCCAGTTCTAGTTCTGAATATTATTCTGGTCATTGTAACCATCATTCTTCTTTTCCAACTACCACCAGAAGAATCTGTTTACTTCTATTATGCCCTTGGGATTATTGTATTCCTGATCCTCCCGTGTCTTTTTCTTGCTATTCGCATAGATATACACGGTTTATGATCTTTCTTGTTTACTGTGATTTATACTCCGATCTCTATTTCGAAGCTTCATGTTTTTTTTTCTGCTGCTTTACCTTAAATAAAGCGATCACGTCTCAGATTAGTAAGTATGAAGTTCCGAATGATCCTACATTCTAAGCTGAAAGGTACGTAATAGCACGATTTGATTTGTTATATTACCCGAATCACAGAGGATGGAACTATCAAGAATACATTTTCTTGATATGTTCATAAGTTAATTAGAATGAAAGAGTTGTGTAACATGACACATGATGACGGTACTGTGAATCATCACGTTCCATTAGAAATTCAGCATGACTTACTGTAATATAATCACGTTGATCAAGTGTCATTATATTATACTAACTCATACATCAATTTCCAACACTACTTCAAAATCATTCATAATTTAAACTTGAAGGTTTACAGAATATAGAAACTAACAGTTTCTATATGATGTAACACTGATAGCACGAAGAGATTAATGATTTCCAATAAGATTAGTTATGATAATATATTCAGAAATATCGAGGATATTTATAATGAGAGATACGATAATATCTCGGAATATCTAAGATCAGAGGATGATAGAAACTATTGTCCGCAAGGGTTTAGAGTAAGGAGCAAGATATTCACTAAAGACTTTAGCAGACATTGAATCATTTGGATTCTTTGAAGTCAAACTTATTCTTTGTGATTTGTCCACTGCTTTCTTCATAGTTTCGCATAATCTGCTTTTCGGTACTAAATTTTCTATTGAATTTTTCCAACATAATGATACACAGGAAGCATGAAGAGGTATATAATTTCGGACGAGAATATTTATGAAAATATCCTCTGAAATATCGAAGATATTGATGATGATATTTTGGAATTTCTAAGTTCGATGGTTGATGAGGAAGATTTTCCGCAAGATTTTAACATGAGTACGAAGCAAGATATTCGTTGAAGGTTTCATCGGATCCAGAATTACCTGGATTCTTTGAATATATGGTATGGTACTTGTATTTGTCCTTGGTCTCCTTCGTGGTTAGCTCAATCCGTTTTTCAGTTCCAACTTTTCTGAGCTTTTCCAACATACTATTCTTTATCATTAAACTTTCAATGATTAAGGTCGTTTATGGTTGTCTATGGTTTTTGTTGCTTCATTCAGCTTTTTCAACATTCAGAGTATTGATTTGTGACTGAGTGCTTTTCAGAATTTCAGAACGAGAGATCATAATTCTAAGAGATAAATGTCATACATATAACTGTTGATGTAGATATGCTGTGAGTTTTCAAAGTACTGATTGCTGATTCCTGGTAATTGTTATGGCAGTTCTCGTTACAAGATGCGGATGAGTATATGATAGGGTTTCAATGGATAAATATAGTGATTTATCGGAGATGTTTAAGCCAAGGAGCAATGAGGTTGCTGGTAAGTTTACTGCTAATGTGGTGGAATATAAACGGTTCCCCGGTAATGATGATGAAAGGTAAACTTATATATATCAAAGTTATAATAAGACTTATTCGAATGAAAGGTCGATGTACTAGCTGGAGCTGTGACAAAATTTGCTACTTTGAAAAGTGATCGCAAAGTTATTTTTGCTAATAAATGCCAAAGGATCTGACGCGGCTACGTGTTAAACTTTTACTCAGTTGCTGAGAGTTTCTCAGGTGCATAACTAGATGCATAAATCTTTTCTTCCGTAGATGAAGTGTGGTTGATTCATCCTATCGTTTGAGGTGTTTTCAAGAATCATGAGAAGTTTGAACGCAGATTGTAATCTTCAAGATACAAATGAGGTTTAAGATGAAATCAAGTGGCAAACTTGAAGAATTGTTTAGTTTCATATGTTATAATCAATATTTTAATTCATTTTAATTGTCCAATGTCGACGGTCCACAGTTGATAGTCCACAATTAATAGTCCAATAATTCATATATAGTTTAATATATAATATTCGAATTAATTAACATGTGTCGTGACCCGTATACGTCTCAGACTCGATCACAACTCAAACTATATATATTATTGTAGAATCAACCTCAACCCTGTATAGCTAACTCCCGCATTACTGCATATAGAGTGTCTATAGTTATTCAAAATAATATATATAGATGGGTCGATATGATATGTCAAAACCTTGTATACATGTCCCGATATTTAAAGTGCGTAAAATAAATAACATAAATTAAATGACGATAAATAAAATTGCGAGAATATAAATTGCGATAAATAAACTGCGATAAATAAGTTACGATAAATAAAGTGTAATCAGTTAGCTGGGAACAACTAGCTAGGAACAGTTAGCGTGGATCCTTAACAAAATTTCTCATAGTTAATTTGTTTGTTTCTAACAAATTTTATTTTGTCAAATGTTTCCTTCATTATGCCACTTGATTTTTGATAAATCAAAATCCAAATATGAAATTGGATGAATATGGTTATTCTGTGGTGAACGGATTTGTATATTGGTGGACGTAAATAGGATAGCAAACGACTGTTGAATCAGCTTCGAAGAATGTACAGTGTAACTTATTAATGTGAAATCTGAATACTCCTGGGGTATTACCTACCCGTTAAAATATTTTCACCATTAACAGTTTGTACAAAAGAATTATTAATTACAATCTTTATGAAAACATATATGCATATACATTTTCTTCAGATGTAATCATGGATTTAATGAGTTAATATGATATTAAACTCATTTGATTTACCGTTAGAATAAGAATATATAATCTCTAAAACATTAGAAATTACATAATCGCCATGTTGAACGAAGATAACTGATGTAGAACAATTCGTAGAACGATAATTATACTCGAGGTACAGAATGAGATGTTGAGGCATGGATTGTTGATGGTAATGGTGCTGTTACTGATGGTACTATTGGCGTCGGTTGTAGTGACCCGAACTTTTCCATGTTTATATATATTAATTGAGATTGATGTTTACATGATTAAATGTTTCCAACATGTTAAGCAATCAAACTTGTTAAGACTTGATTAATTGAAATAGGTTTCATATAGACAATTGACCACCCAAGTTGACCGGTGATTCACGAACGTTAAAACTTGTAAAAAAACTATATGATGACATATATATGGTTATATATATAGTTAACATGATATTATGATAAGTAAACATATCATTAATTATATTAACAATGAACTACATATGTAAAAACAAGACTACTAACTTAATGATTTTGAAACGAGACATATATGTAACGTTTATCGTTGTAACGACATTTAATGTATATATATCATATTAAGAGATATTCGTACATCATAATATCATGATAATATAATAATTTAAAATCTCTTTTGATATTATAAACATTGGGTTAACAACATTTAACAAGATCGTTAACCTAAAGGTTTCAAAACAACACTTACATGTAACGACTAACGATGACTTAACGACTCAGTTAAAATGTATATACATGTAGTGTTTTAATATGTATTTATACACTTTTGAAAGACTTCAATACACTTATCAAAATACTTCTACTTAACAAAAATGCTTACAATTACATTCTCGTTCAGTTTCATTAACAATTCTACTCGTATGCACCCGTATTCGTACTCGTACAATACACAGCTTTTAGATGTATGTACTATTGGTATATACACTCCAATGATCAGCTCTTAGCAGCCCATGTGAGTCACCTAACACATGTGGGAACCATCATTTGGCAACTAGCATGAAATATCTCATAAGATTACAAAAATATGAGTAATCATTCATGACTTATTTACATGAAAACAAAATTACATATCCTTTATATCTAATCCATACACCAACGACCAAAAACACCTACAAACACTTTCATTCTTCAATTTTATTCATCTAATTGAACTCTCTCAAGTTCTATCTTCAAGTTCTAAGTGTTCTTCATAAATTCCAAAAGTTCTAGTTTCATAAAATCAAGAATACTTTCAAGTTTGCTAGCTCACTTCCAATCTTGTAAGGTGATCATCCAACCTCAAGAAATCTTTGTTTCTTACAGTAGGTTATCATTCTAATACAAGGTAATAATCATATTCAAACTTTGGTTCAATTTCTATAACTATAACAATCTTATTTCAAGTGATGATCTTACTTGAACTTGTTTTCGTGTCATGATTTTGCTTCAAGAACTTTGAGCCATCCAAGGATCCATTGAAGCTAGATCCATTTTTCTCTTTTCCAGTAGGTTCATCCAAGGAACTTAAGGTAGTAATGATGTTCATAACATCATTCGATTCATACATATAAAGCTATCTTATTCGAAGGTTTAAACTTGTAATCACTAGAACATAGTTTAGTTAATTCTAAACTTGTTCGCAAACAAAAGTTAATCCTTCTAACTTGACTTTTAAAATCAACTAAACACATGTTCTATATCTATATGATATGCTAACTTAATGATTTAAAACCTGGAAACACGAAAAACACCGTAAAACCGGATTTACGCCGTCGTAGTAACACCGCGGGCTGTTTTGGGTTAGTTAATTAAAAACTATGATAAACTTTGATTTAAAAGTTGTTATTCTGAGAAAATGATTTTTATTATGAACATGAAACTATATCCAAAAATTATGGTTAAACTCAAAGTGGAAGTATGTTTTCTAAAATGGTCATCTAGACGTCGTTCTTTCGACTGAAATGACTACCTTTACAAAAACGACTTGTAACTTATTTTTCCGACTAGAAACCTATACTTTTTTTGTTTAGATTCATAAAATAGAGTTCAATATGAAACCATAGCAATTTGATTCACTCAAAACGGATTTAAAATGAAGAAGTTATGGGTAAAACAAGATTGGATAATTTTTCTCATTTTAGCTACGTGAAAATTGGTAACAAATCTATTCCAACCATAACTTAATCAACTTGTATTATATATTATGTAATCTTGAGATACCATAGACACGTATACAATGTTTCGACCTATCATGTCGACACATCTATATATATTTCGGAACAACCATAGACACTCTATATGTGAATGTTGGAGTTAGCTATACAGGGTTGAGGTTGATTCCAAAATATATATAGTTTGAGTTGTGATCAATACTGAGATACGTATACACTGGGTCGTGGATTGATTCAAGATAATATTTATCGATTTATTTCGGTACATCTAACTGTGGACAACTAGTTGTAGGTTACTAACGAGGACAGCTGACTTAATAAACTTAAAACATCAAAATATATTAAAAGTGTTGTAAATATATTTTGAACATACTTTGATATATATGTATATATTGTTATAGGTTCGTGAATCAACCAGTGGCCAAGTCTTACTTCCCGACGAAGTAAAAATCTGTGAAAGTGAGTTATAGTCCCACTTTTAAAATCTAATATTTTTGGGATGAGAATACATGCAGGTTTTATAAATGATTTACAAAATAGACACAAGTACGTGAAACTACATTCTATGGTTGAATTATCGAAATCGAATATGCCCCTTTTTATTAAGTCTGGTAATCTAAGAATTAGGGAACAGACACCCTAATTGACGCGAATCCTAAAGATAGATCTATTGGGCCTAACAAACCCCATCCAAAGTACCGGATGCTTTAGTACTTCGAAATTTATATCATATCCGAAGGGTGTCCCGGAATGATGGGGATATTCTTATATATGCATCTTGTTATTGTCGGTTACCAGGTGTTCACCATATGAATGATTTTTATCTCTATGTATGGGATGTGTATTGAAATATGAAATCTTGTGGTCTATTGTTACGATTTGATATATATAGGTTAAACCTATAACTCACCAACATTTTTGTTGACGTTTTAAGCATGTTTATTCTCAGGTGATTATTAAGAGCTTCCGCTGTCGCATACTTAAATAAGGACAAGATTTGGAGTCCATGCTTGTATGATATTGTGTAAAAACTGCATTCAAGAAACTTATTTTGTTGTAACATATTTGTATTGTAAACCATTATGTAATGGTCGTGTGTAAACAGGATATTTTAGATTATCATTATTTGATAATCTACGTAAAGCTTTTTAAACCTTTATTGATGAAATAAAGGTTATGGTTTGTTTAAAAATGAATGCAGTCTTTGAAAAACGTCTCATATAGAGGTCAAAACCTCGCAACGAAATCAATTAATATGGAACGTTTTTAATCAATAAGAACGGGACATTTCAGTTGGTATCAGAGCGTTGGTCTTAGAGAACCAGAAAATTTGCATTAGTGTGTCTTATCGAGTTTGTTAGGATGCATTAGTGAGTCTGGACTTCGACCGTGTTTTCTTTAAAAATGATTGCTTAACATTTTTGTTGGAAACTATATATTTTTAACATATGAATATTATGTGATATATTAATCTCTTAACGTGTTTGATATTATGTGATAGATGTCTACCTCTAGAACAAGTCCCATTGACTCACCTAATAATAATGAAGAGTCAAATGTAAATTGGAATGATTTGTGGACTGATTCACAAGTTCCCGAAGAGGAACCGGAAGAAGAGTCGGAACCGGAAGAAGAATCGGAACCGGAAGAAGAATCGGAACCGGATGAAGAAATAGAACCGGTGGGGGAAATAATAAAACGGTTAAGTAAAAGAAAATCCTCAACCAACCGACCAAGGTTAATTATGGTCAATGGTGTTTCCGCTAAGGAAGCAAAATATTGGGAGGATTACCAATTCTCCGATGAATCGGATTCTGACGAGAATTCCGATGATGTTATAGAAATTACCCCAACTGAATTTAAAAAGGCAAAAGAAAATAATAAGGGAAAGGGCATAAAAATAGAGAAATCTAATTCCAACCCCGATGAACTTTATATGTATCGTCAACCCCCGAAGTCCTTAAGTTGTAACAATGACCCGGGAACCTCTAAACCACCAGGTTTTTCTAAACCAATGTGGACAACGACGGCTCGTATTAGGGGAACATCATATATCCCTAGAAACTTGGCAAAACGAACCAAAACCGAAGAAGAAGAAACGAGCGAGTCGGAATAAGATAGTTGTATTCGTGTGGTGTAATATATGGAATATAGTGTTCTTATGCTTTATGATATATGTAAAAATTGCTTGTATTAATAAGTATTTTTTTATGAATCTAACTCTTGTCTATTTTACAGTATAAAAACACAAAATGGATAGACAACCCAATATTTTAAGAGACCTACCCGGAGACATGATTGATGAAATCTTGTCTAGAGTCGGTCAGAATTCCTCGGCACAACTATTTAATGCGAGATCAGTTTGTAAGACATTCGAAGAACGTTCCAAGAATGATTTGGTTTATAAAAGGCTTTCGTTCGGAAGATGGGGGATATCACATTGGGAAATCCATAAGTTACGATGTGTTTACTTTGACGCATATATTGCGGGGAACCCAAATGCTATTTTACGCAACGGGTTAAGAAATTATTTTGACTCAGTATATCCAAATATAGGACTTCGTGATTTAGAAAAAGCGGCTAACATGCAACATAAAGAAGCATGTTATGCTTACGGGTTAGTAATGTTCGCTTCTCACCAAAGTGAGAACAAGAACATCGGGCTACAACTATTAAACAAAACGTTCCCTCAAGTGACGGAGTCGGTAATTGGGGTAAGAAATGAGGTTTTTAGGTTATTACGAGACTGTTGGTCATTACGTAACCCTCGTCCCTTTGACGACGTTACAACACGCTGTCTTATCAACGGCCATAACGGTTATGTTCCACAAGACCAAGGATGGGAAGTAATCCTAGTAAAACCAGAATGCATGACTTGTTTCTGGACGTATGAATTACGTGTCTTTATTGCCTTTGCTGAACGACTTGTGTACTAGCTAGAATTATCTTCACAACCATCTTGTATCAAATTTATTGTGTGCTATATTTCATGCTATATGTAAAATAAGCGGTATTGTAAGTTTGTAAAATATTGTATAAAAGTTTGAACGCGAAATATTATTATAATCAGTTTTTCATATAGAATTGTAGTAGTTGAATTGTATATTAGCTACTAAGTATGAACTTAACGGGTAGGTACTACCCGAATTTAAACTTATAAAACGCTAATATGAAGAAAAAGCTTTTATAAATGAGTTCATATTATGCTACGAAATACTATTAACTACTCTTAATATTCTGTATGATTAACTTGTTCCATTTAACTATTTTGAAGGAAATGGCACCGACTACTCGACACACCGTGAATATGAATGAAGAGGAATTCCGTACTTTTCTAGCTTCAAACATAGCCGCAGTACAGGCTGCGCTACATACCAACAATAACCTTGGATCTAGCAGTACAGTAAATCGTGTAGGATGCACCTACAAAGAATTCACTGCCTGCAAACCTTTGGAATTTGATGGAACCGAAGGACCGATCGGATTGAAACGGTGGACCGAGAAGGTTGAATCGGTGTTTGCCATAAGTAAGTGTACTGAAGAGGACAAAGTGAAGTACGCTACGCATACCTTCACAGGTTCTGCGTTAACATGGTGGAATACCTATCTAGAGCAAGTGGGACAAGATGATGCGTACGCACTACCGTGGTCAGCATTCAAGCACTTGATGAACGAGAAGTACCGTCCCAGAACCGAGGTCAATAAGCTCAAGACAGAACTTAGAGGGTTACGAACCCAAGGATTTGATATTACCACGTACGAAAGACGATTCACAGAATTGTGCCTATTGTGTCCGGGAGCATTCGAAGATGAGGAAGAGAAGATCGACGCGTTTGTGAAAGGATTACCGGAAAGAATCCAAGAAGATATAAGTTCACACGAGCCCGCCTCCATACAACAGGCATGTAGAATGGCTCACAAACTAGTGAACCAGATTGAAGAAAGAATTAAAGAACAGACTGCTGAAGAGGCCAATGTGAAGCAAGTTAAAAGAAAGTGGGAGGAAAACGGTGATAAGAATCACCAATACAACAAAAACAGCAATTACAACAATAATCGCAACAATTATCCCAACAATCGCAACATCAATCGCAACTACAACAAACGGCCCAACAACAACAACAACAACAACAACAACAGCAACTACAACAATCATCCCAACAACAATAATAACCGCAACAACAACAACAATCAGAAGCAACTATGCCAAAGGTGTGAAAAGAATCACTCGGGGTTCTGCACCAAATTTTGCAACAAGTGTAAAAGAAATGGTCATAGCGCGGCGAAGTGTGAGGTCTACGGACCAGGGGTTAATAGAACGAAAGGAACAAATGGTGTCGGAACGAGTAATGGCGGAGCAAGTAGTGTCGGAGCAAGTTATGCCAATGTAGTTTGTTATAAATGTGGAAAACCAGGCCACATTATTAGAAATTGCCCGAACCAGGAGAACACGAATGGACAAGGCCGTGGAAGAGTTTTCAATATTAATGCGGTAGAGGCACAGGAAGACCCGGAGCTTGTTACGGGTACGTTTCTTATTGACAATAAATCTGCTTACGTTTTATTTGATTTGGGTGCGGATAGAAGCTATATGAGTAGAGATTTTTGTGCTAAATTAAGTTGTCCATTGACGCCTTTGGATAGTAAATTTTTACTCGAATTAGCAAATGGTAAATTAATTTCAGCAGATAATATATGTCGGAATCGAGAAATTAAACTGGTTAGCGAAACATTTAAGATTGATTTGATACCAGTAGAGTTAGGGAGTTTTGATGTGATAATCGGTATGGACTGGTTGAAAGAAGTGAAAGCGGAGATCGTTTGTTACAAAAATGCAATTCGCATTATACGAGAAAAAGGAAAACCCTTAATGGTGTACGGAGAAAAGGGCAACACGAAGCTACATCTTATTAGTAATTTGAAGGCACAAAAACTAATAAGAAAAGGTTGCTATGCTGTTCTAGCACACGTCGAGAAAGTACAAACTGAAGAAAAGAGCATCAATGATGTTCCCGTCGCAAAAGAATTTCCTGATGTATTTCCGAAAGAATTACCGGGATTACCCCCACATCGATCCGTTGAATTTCAAATAGATCTTGTACCAGGAGCTGCACCAATAGCTCGTGCTCCTTACAGACTCGCACCCAGCGAGATGAAAGAACTGCAAAGCCAATTACAAGAACTTTTAGAGCGTGGTTTCATTCGACCAAGCACATCACCGTGGGGAGCTCCTGTTTTGTTTGTCAAGAAGAAAGATGGTACATTCAGGTTGTGTATCGACTACCGAGAGTTGAACAAACTTACCATCAAGAACCGCTACCCACTACCGAGAATCGACGACTTATTTGATCAACTACAAGGCTCGTCTGTTTATTCAAAGATTGACTTACGTTCCGGGTATCATCAAATGCGGGTGAAAGAAGATGATATTCCAAAGACTGCTTTCAGAACACGTTACGGTCATTACGAGTTTATTGTCATGCCGTTTGGTTTAACTAATGCACCAGCTGTGTTCATGGACCTTATGAACCGAGTGTGTGGACCATACCTTGACAAGTTTGTCATTGTTTTCATTGATGACATACTTATTTACTCAAAGAATGACCAAGAACACGGTGAACATTTGAGAAAGGTGTTAGAAGTATTGAGGAAGGAAGAATTGTACGCTAAGTTTTCAAAGTGTGCATTTTGGTTGGAAGAAGTTCAATTCCTCGGTCACATAGTGAACAAAGAAGGTATTAAGGTGGATCCGGCAAAGATAGAAACTGTTGAAAAGTGGGAAACCCTGAAAACTCCGAAACACATACGCCAGTTTTTAGGACTAGCTGGTTACTACAGAAGGTTCATCCAAGACTTTTCCAGAATAGCAAAACCCTTGACTGCATTAACGCATAAAGGGAAGAAATTTGAATGGAATGATGAACAAGAGAAAGCGTTTCAGTTATTGAAGAAAAAGCTAACTACGGCACCTATATTGTCATTGCCTGAAGGGAATGATGATTTTGTGATTTATTGTGACGCATCAAAGCAAGGTCTCGGTTGTGTATTAATGCAACGAACGAAGGTGATTGCTTATGCGTCTAGACAATTGAAGATTCACGAACAAAATTATACGACGCATGATTTGGAATTAGGCGCGGTTGTTTTTGCATTAAAGACTTGGAGGCACTACTTATATGGGGTCAAAAGTATTATATATACCGACCACAAAAGTCTTCAACACATATTTAATCAGAAACAACTGAATATGAGGCAGCGTAGGTGGATTGAATTATTGAATGATTACGATTTTGAGATTCGTTACCACCCGGGGAAGGCAAATGTGGTAGCCGATGCCTTGAGCAGGAAGGATAGAGAACCCATTCGAGTAAAATCTATGAATATAATGATTCATAATAACATTACTACTCAAATAAAGGAGGCGCAACAAGGAGTTTTAAAAGAGGGAAATTTAAAGGATGAAATACCCAAAGGATCGGAGAAGCATCTTAATATTCGGGAAGACGGAACCCGGTATAGGGCTGAAAGGATTTGGGTACCAAAATTTGGAGATATAAGAGAAATGGTACTTAGAGAAGCTCATAAAACCAGATACTCAATACATCCTGGAACGGGGAAGATGTACAAGGATCTCAAGAAACATTTTTGGTGGCCGGGTATGAAAGCCGATGTTGCTAAATACGTAGGAGAATGTTTGACGTGTTCTAAGGTCAAAGCTGAGCATCAGAAACCATCAGGTCTACTTCAACAACCCGAAATCCCGGAATGGAAATGGGAAAACATTACCATGGATTTCATCACTAAATTGCCAAGGACTGCTAGTGGTTTTGATACTATTTGGGTAATAGTTGATCGTCTCACCAAATCAGCACACTTCCTACCAATAAGAGAAGATGACAAGATGGAGAAGTTAGCACGACTGTATTTGAAGGAAGTCGTCTCCAGACATGGAATACCAATCTCTATTATCTCTGATAGGGATGGCAGATTTATTTCAAGATTCTGGCAGACATTACAGCAAGCATTAGGAACTCGTCTAGACATGAGTACTGCCTATCATCCACAAACTGATGGGCAGAGCGAAAGGACGATACAAACGCTTGAAGACATGCTACGAGCATGTGTTATTGATTTCGGAAACAGTTGGGATCGACATCTACCGTTAGCAGAATTTTCCTACAACAACAGCTACCATTCAAGCATTGAGATGGCGCCGTTTGAAGCACTTTATGGTAGAAAGTGCAGGTCTCCGATTTGTTGGAGTGAAGTGGGGGATAGACAGATTACGGGTCCGGAGATTATACAAGAAACTACCGAGAAGATCATCCAAATTCAACAACGGTTGAAAACCGCCCAAAGTCGACAAAAGAGCTACGCTGACATTAAAAGAAAAGATATAGAATTTGAAATTGGAGAGATGGTCATGCTTAAAGTTTCACCTTGGAAAGGCGTTGTTCGATTTGGTAAACGAGGGAAATTAAATCCAAGGTATATTGGACCATTCAAGATTATTGATCGTGTCGGACCAGTAGCTTACCGACTTGAGTTACCTCAACAACTCGCGGCTGTACATAACACTTTCCACGTCTCGAATTTGAAGAAATGTTTTGCTAAAGAAGATCTCACTATTCCGTTAGATGAAATCCAAATCAACGAAAAACTCCAATTCATCGAAGAACCCGTCGAAATAATGGATCGTGAGGTTAAAAGACTTAAGCAAAACAAGATACCAATTGTTAAGGTTCGATGGAATGCTCGTAGAGGACCTGAGTTCACCTGGGAGCGTGAAGATCAGATGAAGAAGAAATACCCCCATCTATTTCCAGAAGATTCGTCAACACCTTCAACAGCTTAAAATTTCGGGACGAAATTTATTTAACGGGTAGGTACTGTAGTGACCCGAACTTTTCCATGTTTATATATATTAATTGAGATTGATGTTTACATGATTAAATGTTTCCAACATGTTAAGCAATCAAACTTGTTAAGACTTGATTAATTGAAATAGGTTTCATATAGACAATTGACCACCCAAGTTGACCGGTGATTCACGAACGTTAAAACTTGTAAAAAAACTATATGATGACATATATATGGTTATATATATAGTTAACATGATATTATGATAAGTAAACATATCATTAATTATATTAACAATGAACTACATATGTAAAAACAAGACTACTAACTTAATGATTTTGAAACGAGACATATATGTAACGTTTATCGTTGTAACGACATTTAATGTATATATATCATATTAAGAGATATTCGTACATCATAATATCATGATAATATAATAATTTAAAATCTCTTTTGATATTATAAACATTGGGTTAACAACATTTAACAAGATCGTTAACCTAAAGGTTTCAAAACAACACTTACATGTAACGACTAACGATGACTTAACGACTCAGTTAAAATGTATATACATGTAGTGTTTTAATATGTATTTATACACTTTTGAAAGACTTCAATACACTTATCAAAATACTTCTACTTAACAAAAATGCTTACAATTACATTCTCGTTCAGTTTCATTAACAATTCTACTCGTATGCACCCGTATTCGTACTCGTACAATACACAGCTTTTAGATGTATGTACTATTGGTATATACACTCCAATGATCAGCTCTTAGCAGCCCATGTGAGTCACCTAACACATGTGGAAACCATCATTTGGCAACTAGCATGAAATATCTCATAAGATTACAAAAATATGAGTAATCATTCATGACTTATTTACATGAAAACAAAATTACATATCCTTTATATCTAATCCATACACCAACGACCAAAAACACCTACAAACACTTTCATTCTTCAATTTTATTCATCTAATTGAACTCTCTCAAGTTCTATCTTCAAGTTCTAAGTGTTCTTCATAAATTCCAAAAGTTCTAGTTTCATAAAATCAAGAATACTTTCAAGTTTGCTAGCTCACTTCCAATCTTGTAAGGTGATCATCCAACCTCAAGAAATCTTTGTTTCTTACAGTAGGTTATCATTCTAATACAAGGTAATAATCATATTCAAACTTTGGTTCAATTTCTATAACTATAACAATCTTATTTCAAGTGATGATCTTACTTGAACTTGTTTTCGTGTCATGATTTTGCTTCAAGAACTTTGAGCCATCCAAGGATCCATTGAAGCTAGATCCATTTTTCTCTTTTCCAGTAGGTTCATCCAAGGAACTTAAGGTAGTAATGATGTTCATAACATCATTCGATTCATACATATAAAGCTATCTTATTCGAAGGTTTAAACTTGTAATCACTAGAACATAGTTTAGTTAATTCTAAACTTGTTCGCAAACAAAAGTTAATCCTTCTAACTTGACTTTTAAAATCAACTAAACACATGTTCTATATCTATATGATATGCTAACTTAATGATTTAAAACCTGGAAACACGAAAAACACCGTAAAACCGGATTTACGCCGTCGTAGTAACACCGCGGGCTGTTTTGGGTTAGTTAATTAAAAACTATGATAAACTTTGATTTAAAAGTTGTTATTCTGAGAAAATGATTTTTATTATGAACATGAAACTATATCCAAAAATTATGGTTAAACTCAAAGTGGAAGTATGTTTTCTAAAATGGTCATCTAGACGTCGTTCTTTCGACTGAAATGACTACCTTTACAAAAACGACTTGTAACTTATTTTTCCGACTAGAAACCTATACTTTTTTTGTTTAGATTCATAAAATAGAGTTCAATATGAAACCATAGCAATTTGATTCACTCAAAACAGATTTAAAATGAAGAAGTTATGGGTAAAACAAGATTGGATAATTTTTCTCATTTTAGCTACGTGAAAATTGGTAACAAATCTATTCCAACCATAACTTAATCAACTTGTATTATATATTATGTAATCTTGAGATACCATAGACACGTATACAATGTTTCGACCTATCATGTCGACACATCTATATATATTTCGGAACAACCATAGACACTCTATATGTGAATGTTGGAGTTAGCTATACAGGGTTGAGGTTGATTCCAAAATATATATAGTTTGAGTTGTGATCAATACTGAGATACGTATACACTGGGTCGTGGATTGATTCAAGATAATATTTATCGATTTATTTCGGTACTTCTAACTGTGGACAACTAGTTGTAGGTTACTAACGAGGACAGCTGACTTAATAAACTTAAAACATCAAAATATATTAAAAGTGTTGTAAATATATTTTGAACATACTTTGATATATATGTATATATTGTTATAGGTTCGTGAATCAACCAGTGGCCAAGTCTTACTTCCCGACGAAGTAAAAATCTGTGAAAGTGAGTTATAGTCCCACTTTTAAAATCTAATATTTTTGGGATGAGAATACATGCAGGTTTTATAAATGATTTACAAAATAGACACAAGTACGTGAAACTACATTCTATGGTTGAATTATCGAAATCGAATATGCCCCTTTTTATTAAGTCTGGTAATCTAAGAATTAGGGAACAGACACCCTAATTGACGCGAATCCTAAAGATAGATCTATTGGGCCTAACAAACCCCATCCAAAGTACCGGATGCTTTAGTACTTCGAAATTTATATCATATCCGAAGGGTGTCCCGGAATGATGGGGATATTCTTATATATGCATCTTGTTATTGTCGGTTACCAGGTGTTCACCATATGAATGATTTTTATCTCTATGTATGGGATGTGTATTGAAATATGAAATCTTGTGGTCTATTGTTACGATTTGATATATATAGGTTAAACCTATAACTCACCAACATTTTTGTTGACGTTTTAAGCATGTTTATTCTCAGGTGATTATTAAGAGCTTCCGCTGTCGCATACTTAAATAAGGACAAGATTTGGAGTCCATGCTTGTATGATATTGTGTAAAAACTGCATTCAAGAAACTTATTTTGTTGTAACATATTTGTATTGTAAACCATTATGTAATGGTCGTGTGTAAACAGGATATTTTAGATTATCATTATTTGATAATCTACGTAAAGCTTTTTAAACCTTTATTGATGAAATAAAGGTTATGGTTTGTTTAAAAATGAATGCAGTCTTTGAAAAACGTCTCATATAGAGGTCAAAACCTCGCAACGAAATCAATTAATATGGAACGTTTTTAATCAATAAGAACGGGACATTTCATCGGTGATGTTGTTGAAGCTGGTACATTTTGCACCATATTTTCCAAATTGATTACTCGAGTGCGAAGTTCGTTGACTTCTTGTATTACTCCGGGATGATTGTCGGTCAGAACAAGTGGATGAATAAGGTTTAGAATTGTGGATAGAATATAATCGTGTCGACTACTCTGGAAATGAGGCTGAAAATGGTGTTTCGGATAGATTCGCCGGTAAACGTTTCAGCTTCATTGTCAAGAGGTGAATTCGGTTGGTGGAAGGGATCGCCTTTTTCGCGTCTCCATTGATTAGGTCGACTACGAACTCATCAGATGAATTGGGGATGGATGATTGATTGATTCATTCTGGTGACACTGCTTTCGGAGCTTAGGTGAACATCCATGTCGGAATAGCTGTCGGAATAACTATCGGAATATCTATCGAAATCTGAGGGACTCGAACTTGTTGAGGGATTCATCTCGTATGATCTGATGAAGGATTTTCGATAAGAAATAGATTATAGGATATAGATTAGTACCCTGCAATACATAATTTACATATGTATATATAATACTAAAATCCCATAAGTTACAGAGGAATCTACGGAAGTTGTCAGGCAAAGTCTACAGTAACAGATATGCTAAGATATGAATTAACAGATACACTAAGATACCAATTTTGTCTATACACTATTCATGCAATCATTGCAGTAATATGTGTCTAGACTAAGAATGATAAGCAGGTAATTTCCTAAGGAGGATAAATAGATGATTTCCGACAAAAAATGATAAGCAAAACTTTTGACATGCAGACACGGTCGAAGTCCAGACTCACTAATGCATCCTAGCGACTATCAGTTAGACTCACTAATGCAAGACCTGGTTCGCTAAGACCACCGCTCTGATACCAACTGAAAGGACCCGTCCTAATCCATCCGTACGAAGTCCATATTGATTACAAACGATTCACAATAGTTGATTACATCGCGAGGTACTTGACCTCTATATGATACATTTTACAAACATTGCATTCGTTTTTAAAAGACAAACTTTCATTTACATCGACAGTTAACAGCATGCATACCATTTTATAATATATCCATCTATAATTGACTTAATAATAATCTTGATGAACTCAACGACTAGAATGCAACGTCTTTTGAAATATGTAATGAATGACTCCAAGTAGTATCTCTAAAATGAGCAAATGCACAGCGGAAGATTTCTTTCGTACCTGAGAATAAACATGCTTTAAAGTGTCAACTAAAAGGTTGGTGAGTTCATTAGTTTAATATAAATAATTATTTTCATCATTTTAATAGACCACAAGATTTCATATTTTCATTTCTCATAATCATACGTCCCATGCATAGAGACAAAAATATCATTCATATGGATTGAACACCTGGTAACCGACATTCACAATATGTATATAAGAATATCCCCATCATTCCGGGATCCTCCTTCGGACATGATATAAATTTCGAAGTACTAAAGCATCCGGTACTTTGGATGGGGCTTGTTGGGCCTGATAGATCTATCTTTAGGATTCGCGTCAATTAGGGTGTCTGTTCCCTAATTCTTAGATTACCAGACTAAAAAGGGGCATATTCGGTTTAATAATCCAGCCATAGAATGTAGTTTTAAGTACTTGTGTCTATTTCGTAAAACAGTTATAAAAGCAGCCCATGTATTCTCAGTCCCAAAAATATATATTGCAAAAGCATTTAAAAAAAAGAGTAATGAAACTCACGCATATAAATATTGTAAAACAGTTAATAAAGCATTTGCATGTATTCTCAGCCCAAAAATGTAAAGAGTAAAAGGGATCAAATGAAACTCACAATAATGTATTTTGTAGTAAAAATACATATGACGACATTGAACAATGTAGGGTTGGCCTCGGATTCACGAACCTATATCATTCATATATCTATTAAGACACATACTTGTAATCGAACAAATATATTTATTTATATTATTATTAGTGATGTAATTTATATATATAGTAGACTATTAGGTTCATTATATATATTTTCATTATATATATAGATATATTAGTATAGTTAAGTTATGTGTATTAAATATATATTTATATATAAAATCTTTATTTTTATGTTTATAATTTTAATAACGTCTTTAAAACTTTTATTTTTCATAATCGTAATTATTTTAATAATAATGACATAGATAATACTGATATCAATAATAATGATAGTTTTAGTAAAAAATAATACTAATAATAATAATGGTAATTTTTAATAGTTTTAATAGAAATTTTCAGTAATTATACAATATCAATAATATTGATGTTTAAATGATAAGTCTATTAATGATACTTTGTAATATTAATAATAATGATGATAATACTAATAATAATACCTATGTGGATGATAATAATAACACTAACAATTATAAAATGTTACAAGTACTATTATTAATGAAAATAATAATAATTTGTATCATTCTCATAATAATAATAATAATCATAATCATAATTATAATAATAAATTATAGTCTTTATAATAATACTTGTATTAGTAATAATAAGTGTTCTAAAAATAACCATAATAATAATCACAATACTAATAATAATAATAATTTTGGTAATGTAATCTACCTTCCAAAGCCTTTCTAAAAAAAATATGCCCTGAACCGGGTTTGAACTAGAGACCTCCCGCTCACCTGCAAACACACTTAACCATCCCCTCTATCTTGTTTATCTGATTTATAAGGCAACCCAAACTATATATCTAGTATTTCATTTAGCCATGTTCATCATCTTCTTCACCAAGTTTAAAATCAAACGGGGGTAAAAACTCAACAACAATCGAACGGGTTTTCATTTATGACTTGTAAACAACATGAAACAAAAAAAAAAATATGTTCATGATATAAAAAAATGAGAAAAAAAAAAAAAATCCTACTGCTTACTCATAGCCAAGAAAAAGAAAAATTTTGTTTTCAATTTTGAGTTCGTTTTGGACAATCTTTACAACATGAAACATGTTTCAAATCATTCCTAAAATCTATCTAAATCATCAATTTAACTGAAAACTTCAACACGATTACAAATTTCGCGATGAACACTTTCTTTGACTTTTGGCAAAATAACTTTGACTCGCAAATTCGATTTCGTTATTAAGAATTGGAACTTGAGATTTTACAAGAAGTTTAAGTAAATGATTCCTAACAACTCTACATTTCTAGTTTTTGAAATTTGTTTAATTCTCGTTAGTGTATATCACTGTGAAGAACTTAAGAACTCAAAAATTGATTTTTAGATTAAGAGTGTTATAGGTTATGATTACAACATGAATTGTGTTGCAAATCATTCCTATAAACTTTATGGATCATCAAATTAACTGGAGATATCAAAACAAACTCGAATTTGATTCAAGAACACTTAGTTGACTTTGAAAACCAAAACTTTGACTCTCAAATTAGAAATTGATAGAAAGAATTGAAGATTGAAAACTTACAGATAGTTTAGATAGACGATTCCTAACAAAACTGTATTATTACATTTTGGAAATTCATTCGAAATCAAAATATGGTGAAAAAGATGAATGTACAGAGTGTCGAGCTTATTTTGTGATTTTTATGTTTTACTTAATGAATTGCAGAATAATTCTTTTATAGAGTGATTGCATTGATCCTAATTGAGTTGTGAAATGGGCATCTAACAGATTACAGACAGAAAACAAAATTTGAAAAAGTTGGATTGAAATGGGTAACGGAATGGTACTAGTTCTTGACTTTTTTTTAATTAGATTAATATTAATAATTAATAAATATAATAATAATAATAATAATAATAATAATAATAATAATAATAATAATAATAATAATAATCATCATCATCATTATATCCATAATAATAATAAGTAATAATGATACAAAAATCATAAAAAAATGATAATAATATTATTAATGATAAAAAAATAATGGTTTCTTTAATAATAATATCTAATTCACGGAGTATTATATTGTGTTCATTGCTAAACAGTTAACATATAAAAGTGTTCCTAAAAATCCTAATTTTTCAAATTAAGTTTATTTATTTATTCTGGTCATTAACTGTTTAAAACCAGATCAAAAAAGTTCATTATTTATTTATTTTCTGTTCCAATTAATATGTACGGAGTACTAAGATTTAAACTAAAAATGTAAAAATATTTCCGTCAATCCTGTAATCTTCGTAATTCGATTTACAGTCCAACTTTTATTTTAATACTTCATATATATGTATTAGATCTATATGAACATTAATGAGATGCCAACCGAGTGTTACTGATGTTTACTAATTAGGCACAAATCATTCATTTTTAATATATTCCCTTTTCATATATAAACAATTTTAAGTAGCAAGTTTAACTACTAATTAAATTAAATATATTATATATTTTTAAACAATTTGATTTAATATAATTTTATATATTTACAAGTAATATCTATACACACATATATATTTATATATTTATAATAATGGTCTTCATTACAACGCATTTTATTTTACATATTTATTTCCAACAATTTAATCATTTATTATTTCAAATAATATTTCAAATTATTATATATATATTTTTAAATATATATGTATCTATTTACAAATAATGTTCGTGAATCGTCGGGAATGGCTAAAGGTTAATTGAATGTATAACAATAGTTCAAAATTTTTAAGACTCACCATTACAGACTTTGCTTATCGTGTCAGAAATATCAATTCATGTGAAGATTCAAGTTCAAATTAAGTCGAAATTTTTTCTGGCCGTTACAAGGTTACCATCAGATGAGAGTAAAGGAGACATATATACTGAAGACAGCGTTTAGAACACGCTATGGACATCATGAGTTCACAGTAATGCTGTTTGGATTGACGAACGCACCGGCTGTGTTCATGGATCTCATGAACCGTGTGTGTAAGCCATATCTGGACAAGTTTGTTATTGTGTTTATTGATGATATTTTGGTATATTCTAAGAGAGAGGAAGAACATGAGCAACATCTCCGTTTGTTACTTGAGAGGCTCAGGAAGGAGAAGTTGTACGTGAAATTTTTAAAGTGTGACTTTTGGCTGCAAGAAGTGCAATTTTTGGGTCATATCTTAGGTGTCAATGGTATTCAAGTTGATCCTACGAGGATAGAGACGGTTAAGAAATAGGAGACTCCTAAGTCACCAACACAGATACAAAAATTCCTAGGTCTCGCCGGATATTATAGGAGATTCATTGAGGGATTTTCTACTATTGTCCGACCGTTAACAACATTGACCCACAAGGAAAAGAAGTATGAATGAACTGAGCTACATGAGTCTGCATTCCAGTTGCTAAAAGAGAAGTTGACTACTGCCCCAATTTTGTCTTTGCCCAAAGGAAATGAGGACATCGTGATTTACTGTGATGCTTCATGACAGGATTTTGGTTGCGTGTTAATGCAACGGAAGAAAGTGATAGCCTATGGGTCACGACAACTAAAGATACATGAACAGAATTACACGACTCACGATTTAGAACTTGGTGCTGTGGTCTTTGCACTGAAGATGTGGGGACATTACTTGTATGGTACTAAGTTCACTGTTTTCACCGATCACAAGAGTTTACAGCATATTTTCGACCAAAAACAGCTCAAGATGAGATAGAGACGTTGGATAGAGCTATTGAATGACTACGACTGCGAGATTTGCTATCATCCTGGCAAGGCTAATGTCGTTGCAGATGCCTTGAGTAGGAAGGAAAAGGCTAAACCTCTCCAAATTAGAGTGTAATACCCCGTCAGAATCCACCAACGGTGTATTAACTCTGGTCCCAATGATTGGCTTGACTTCTACATAACAACAATGTTCTACAGCGGAATCAACTAATACCTGAGATAAAACATGCAAAACGGATCAACATAAAGGTGAATGAATCTACAGGTTTGAGTAAATAGTTCTCGTATGTTTCATAAAACAGTTTCCATAAATCATTTGTCAAAAATCATTTCTTAAAAACGTTTATCTGAATAAACCGCTAAGGTTTAATCTCAAAAGTTTGCATATAGCAAATGCTAAGTAATAAACTGTTTGTAAGATGTCAAGTTTCAACTATGAGTGACATTAAAAAGTTATTTTCTTTCATCTGTTTGTAGACATTACCATGTATAGTTTCAAGTTTGTAAACATCAAGTTCAAGTAACATTCATTGTAAGTTAGGCCACGAGATTTTTGAAAAGCTTCGTAATAATATTCACTTATCATGAGCACTTGATTATAAAGCTTTAGCTTTTGCGTAGGCCAAGCCCACATCTTTAGTTTACCCTATTTTGGTGATACATCGATCAAGTGTACGAGTAACAACAAAATAAGCACCAGTTATGTTGCGGTGAGGTTTGTCAAACCTAACAGTACCGTCCCTATAAGTCGAGCTTACAAAGTAACTAATATAATCAAGCTTAGGGATTTTTGATCTGAACTCATATGTATATTCTTTGTAAGTTACTCGTACCTAATATGTAATATAGTTGTAAAAATAGATTAAGAAATAGTTTCAAAAGCAGCATGTATCTCATCCCAAAAATGTTGCTGAAAAAGGGACTGTAGACTCACCTTAGCAAAAGTACTTGAATATCTTAGCAAACCGTACTGTAGTCGAACAATCTCGACCGAACAACGCAACCTAACCATGTAAGTCATCTTAAGTATACACATATAGGTCAAACCATGTCAACCCATAGTGTACGCAAAGTCCTAGTGCTCAGACTGACTCAACAAACAAGTAAAAGTCAACTAATCTAAGCAAGTCAACCAAAGTCAACCCCAAAGTCAACTCGATCAAAGTGGTCAACTAAAGTCAAACATCTCAGTAGGTCATAAAAACATGATCAATAAGTCAAACCTAGGTCAATATCACTTTACAAGTCACAATTAAGCATATTGCACTTTTGCACCTTAAGCATGCCTTAGAAATTCGTACGTCGTAGAAAGATCCAACTATATCTCATAGCACATAAATCATTAAATCATGAAAAAATCCAGATCATAACTACACTTAAAATCGATTCTAAAAAGTCCAGCCAAAGCCTCATACGATAAATAAAAGTCCAATATCAGAAAGGGTCTTTTCATAGTTCATTACAGAAATTTCTGCCCGCGCGTCAGTTTTTAAACATTTTTCTTAAAATATAGAAAATAGATTTGACGAACGTTCAATTGGAGTCATCTCAAAACATCTCAAAATTTTTAGTGATAAAATAATCAGAAACATTGCCTTAGCCATTTTGTACAGTTTCGCAAATCTTTACAGACTCATCAGTTTTTAGTCATCAATCGGACACATCAAAAGACGAGCATACATCTCATGGAAAATCACGTCCTCGCATATTTGCATACAAATGAAATGTCCTAGCAATTTTTATGTAACTTTGAAAAACGATTCTGCTCACTTTAAAAACCAAATCTTCGTTTTGACATAACGGGAGCATTACATAACCTTTTAATGCAAATGTTAAGTCTAAATTGCATAAATTTTCACAAGGAATACAGTAGTATACTTTATATTAGCTAAAACACAAAACATACCACTCAGAAAATTCGTACTTCATGCAAACCCTAACGAAAACTTCGATTAATCATATCTTGAGCATACGATAACGAAATCATGCAAAATCAAAGTCCAAACTCAATAGTTTTTTTTATCTCTATCCATCTAGATAATCATCCAAGATCAGTTTATAAATTAATTTTATCAGATCATTAAAATACAAATTCGTTCTTCATGCAAACAACGTCAATCGAGCAATTAAACGATAAACGATAACACAAGACACCATTAATTGAGCACTAGACTTGATTACACTATGTAATTGACATAAAAACTGATCTAATAAAATTAGGGTTAGTGTTTATACCTTAAAACACAAATCAATTAGTACTAGCGTGTAGAGGACGATCAAAGGAAGCACTTTCGTGTTGAAGGTTCAAGCAAACAAGCAATTTTCGATGGTGATTGATGGAGATGAAGATGTCGACTTGTATGGGGGTTTGGAGATGCTTCTTGGTCGTGGTTTTGGGGAGAGGGAAGAATAGAAGCCTTATGTTTGATTAAATTAGGTTTAGGGATAAGTTAGGGCCTAATTTACATGGACTCAAATAACAACTAGCCCAAAATAAATCAAAGAAGGCCCTCCCCTTGTAAATTTCGACCAAGGGCTGTAAAAAGGGAGTCATTGGGCTCTCAAAAGATGCTATACAAATTCCCTAAGTGTATCCACTAAGTGTCGTTAGCCGAAAACGCAAACCGGATCGATAAACGTTAATTTCTCGCGTTTTTAATCTATATAAATTCTAATAAATTGAAAGTATGTTTAAAAAATAATAATTACATAAAATAATGATTAAAAGCAAAATACCCTTCATTTCGTTATTTTCTTGTACGCGCGTGGTCCGTTTCGAGTGCCGTTAACCGTACCGGATCTCCGGAACGTTAACTAGTCGTTAAAACGCATCCCACCAAGTTTAATTCATTAAATATATAATAAATTAAATATGTTTTTCATAAAGTCAATAATTATTAGAAATAATTATTTTATCGTTTTTCTGAGTTCCGTAAACTGAAAAGCTTTCTAGGCGATTAACTTAATCGTAACGTTTTCTAGATATTTCTCTATCCGAAATAAGTTCACAAATTAATATAATATATTAATTCAAGTAATCCACTAGGATAAAGTATGAATTTAAATCAATCAAACACATAAAGTTCTAAGTAATCACCGTTAAATATTTAACGGACAAGTAACGATAGTAACGGAAAAAGTCGGGTTGTTACATTACCCACCTGTTATGAAAAATTTCGTCCTGAAATTTTAGTGCACGTCTGTCGTAGACGTCTCCTCGGTAAACAGTTGCGGATACTTTAGTCTCATTTGATCTTCACGCTCCCACGTGAATTCTGGTCCTCTACAGGCGTTCCTCCAATCTTTTACAATTGGTATGTTGCTCTGCTTTATACGTTTGACCTTACGGTCCGTAATTTCAATAGGTTCCTCTACGAAATGAAGTCACTATCAACTTGTATCTCATCCAAAGGAATTATCAAACTTTCGTCCGATGAGCATTTCTTCAAGTTAGAAACATGAAAAGTGAAGTGAATCTCGCTAAGTTCTTACGGTAGTTTCAATTTGTACACTACCACTCCAATTCTATCGGTAATCTCAAACGGTCCAATATATCCCGGACTTAGCTTGCCTCTTTACCGAAATGTACTACACCCTTCCAGGGTGATACCTTGAGCATAACCTTTTCTCCAACCTGAATTTCTAAATCTCGCCTTCTAACGTTGGCGTAGCTCTTTTGAAGACTTCGCGCCATTTTCAGTTTCTCTTGTATCTGCGCGATCTTCTCGGTCGTTTCGTGTATGATCTAAGGACCAGTCGATTGACTATCTCCTAACTCAGTCCAACATACGGGTGATCTTCACTTTCTGCCATACAGTGCTTCAAAAGGCGCTGCCTTTATACTTGTGTGATAACTATTGTTATAAGAAAACTCTACTTACAGTGGATGTCTATCCCATCCGATTCCAAAGTCAATAACACACGCTCTTAACATGTCTTCTAATGTCTGAATGGTTCTCTCACTTTAACCATCAGTCTGTGGATGGTATGCTGTACTCATGTCTAAACGAGTTCCCATGGCATCTTGCATAGCTTGCCAAAATCTAGATGTAAATCTACTATCTCTGTCGAAAATAATGGATAGCGGCACTCCATGTCGAGAAACCACTTCCTTTATGTAGAATTGTCCTAACTTCTCCATCTTATCCGCTTCCTTAATCGGTAGAAAATGAGCTGATTTTGTGAGACGATAAATGATAACCTAAATCGTATCATTCCCATTTCCACTGGGAATCTCTGGTTGTGTTAGTAGTCCTGACGGCTTTTGATGCTCTGCTTCTACTTAAGCACACGTTGAACACTTACTAACATAGGTTGCTATGTCTGCTTTCATATTAGGCCATCAATAAAGTGCCTTAAGATCTTGGTACATCTTATCGGATCCAGGGTGAATAGAATACCTTATCTTGTGTGCCTCTTCTAACACTAGTTCCCTTAATCCGCCAAACTTCGGTACCCAAACTCTGTCGATAAAATATCGGGTTCCATCGTCTCGAGTAATGAACTTCTAATCGATTCCTAGAAGCGATTCGGTAGCAACGTTCTCTTCTTTCGATGCCTCTAACTGTGCGTCATGTATCTGTGAAGTAAGGTTCCTTCGAATAGTCAAGTTCAATGCTCTAACTCGAATAGGCTTAACTCTCTCCTTCCTACTCAAAGCATCTGCCACTACATTAGCCTTACTAGGATGATAGCTAATGTCGCAGTCGTAGTCGTTCAATAGCTCGATCCAACGTCTCTGTCTCATATTAAGCTGTTACTGATCGAAAATATGCTGCAAACTCTTGTGGTCAGTGAAAACAGTAAACTTAGTACCATACAGATAGTGTCTCCACATCTTCAGTGCAAAGACCACAACACCAAGTTCTAAATCGTGCATAGTGTAATTCTATTCATGTATCTTCAATTGTCGTGATCCGTATGCAATCACTTTCTTCCGTTGCATCAATACGCAACCAAAACCCTATCGTGAAGCATCACAATAAATCACGAAATCCTCGGTTCCTTCGGGAAAAGACAAAATCGGTGCAGTTGTTAACTTCTATTTTAACAACTGAAATGCAGCTTCATGCAACTCTGTCCATTCATACTTCTTACCCTTGTGAGTCAATGCTGTTAACGGTCGGGCAATGGTAGAAAATCCCTTAATGAATCTTCTATAATAACCGGCTAGACCTAAGAATTACTGGACATGAGTTGGCGACTTAGGAGTCTCCCATTTCTTGACCGTTTCTATCTTCGCAGCCATAAGTCACACTTCGAAAACTTCGCATACAGCTGCTCCTTCCTGAGCATCTCTAGTAGTAAACGAAGATATTGCTCATGTTCCTTCTCCTACTTAGAATATACCAGAATATCGTCGATAAACACAATAACAAACTTGTCTAGATATGGCTTACATACACGGTTCATGAGATCCATGAACACAGCCGGTGTGTTCATCAATCCAAATGGCATTACAGTAAATTCATGATGTCTGTAGCGTGTTCTAAATGCTGTCTTCGGTATATATGTCCCCTTTACTCTCATATGATGGTAACCTGACCTCGGATCATCTTAGGGTAACATCCAGATCCTTGCAACTGATCTAACAGATCATTGATTCTCGGTAGCAGGTATTATTCTTAATACAAGGTTTCATAGATCCATTCTTCTTCCTAGCAAAGAGCACAGGTGCTTTCCATGGTGAAGAGCTCGGTCGAATGAATCCTTTGTCTAAAAGCTCTCGTAACTGACTAGACAGCTCTTTCAATTCTGAAGGTGCAAACCTATTCGGTGCACGTGCTACAGGCGCCACTTCTGGCATTAAGTCAATCTGAAATTCCACGCCTCTATGCGGTGGAAGACATGGTAATTCTCTCGGAAGGACCTTAAAGAAAATTTCTAACGGTTGGGACATCTTCGAGTCTATTAACTACTGATTCAACTTTGCTCACATGTGACAGAATTGCAAGACATCCTTATCTCATGTACTTCTAGACCTTCGAGCAATTAATGTAACACAACGGTGTACTAATCTCCTCTCCGTACACCATCATTGATTCCTCTTCGGTAAAAGAAATTCGAATGGCCTTCTGGTCGCAACAGCCTCGGTTGTGTCATCATATAACCAGTCCATTCCAACCACAAGGTTCTATTGTAATGGCTCGCCAATCCTCGGTATAAGTACTGTTCGGTATGGAAGGTTGTTATGAGCTTAACGGTATGGGTCTTAGCTTATAATTTGCAAAAGATTAGGAGCAATTGTCGATTAAAGTTTAGGGTAAGTTTAGAGTGAGAGATGTTTACGATGGAAGTGTACGATCAAACTTCTTAAAGCAGGACCTCCTTAAACCAAAATGACATCAATATTTATGCTTTTTCTTCCCAGTTGACAGTTTCATAGAGTTTACGTTGTCTAAGGCAGATACTGGATTCTAAATGTTGTGACGGAATTCTTTAGCGTCTAAGCTTCTATCGGAACCGGTGTTGAGAGTATATAAACTTTATGATTGCTGAGTAAGAACAGACTTGTGAAGAACTTCACTAAAGTTGATGTTGATAGCAGGGTGAGTTATCAGACTTGTCCCACATCGGTGGGGAAGAAGAAACGAAATACCCTTTATGAGGGAAGGTGTGAATACCTCTTCTGGTAGACTCGTATTGGAAAGCAAAATTGTGAAGCCGCGGGTGGCTGAATGATAGGAAAGTCGGACGTTAAGTAGACAATATCTACTACGGATTTCACAGGCTGTTACAAGGAATTCATCCTCTAAAGATAAATCCGACATGAGTCATGATGCATAGTAGCTAGTAGTAAATCGTGGAGGTGCTAGTAGTGATGAGTAGTATTTAGTAATGGTAAGTAGCAATGGGTGGCAATAAGTAGTAACCGGTAATGGCAAGCAGTGAGAAAGTAATGATCAGTCGTGTCTAGCAGTGTGAGGCGGCGTCGAGTAGTAGTTAGTAACTATGTGTAGTAAGGAGTAGTGGTATGAGGTGATGAGTATGTTCTAGGTAGTGTCTTCGTAGTGCCAAGTAATGATCGGTGGTGATAGACAATGTCGAATAGTGACGAGTTGTGACGTGATTATACGTTTCTTATAGCTTATAATAACAATTAATGCGCACAGTGTAAATTCCTACTCATTTTTGAGATTATACAGTTCTTGTTCTAAACGATGTTTATCCTAGTAACCTACTTGACTCGCTCCCAATTCCTTATTTTGTGATGTTGGAACTTCTATATGAGTTACCGTAATGTAATCCCAGTCATTACATTACGCTATCTCACATATCCATTCGACATCACTCCATAAGTTCAAGATAGCGTAGTCAACTTAATTCTCTTAAGTTTCGCGTTGTGTGTACATATGTGATTCGTGATATCATACATCTAGTCCAAGTCCATATCATTATGGGTATAGATGCGTATATGCATGTGATATCTAATATGTAGCCCTACGGGTAGCATAGTAGAGCAAACAGTGCAGGCATGGCGTATAACAGTCATTCTAAGTACACGGCTATAGACTAGACCCACTAATGCGCCCTACGGTTAGCACACTAATGTATCCTAGTTCCCTATAGCCAAAGCTCTGATACGAAATGTAATACACCGTTGGTGCATTCTGACGGGGTATTACATAGAGCATTGAACATGACTGTTCGAACGAACCTTACTTCTCAGATACGCGATGTACAACTAGAGGCATTGAATGAAGGGAACGTTGCTACCGAGTCACTTCGAGGAATAGATAAGAAGTTTGTTATTAGAGAAGATGGAACCCGATACTTCTTAGATAGAATTTGGGTACTGAGATTTGGTGGATTAAAGGAACTAGTGCTAGATGAGGCACGCAAGACAAGGTATTCTATTCACCCTGGATGACAAGATGTATCAAGATCTTAAGGTACTTTACTGGTGGCCTAACATGAAAGCTGACATTGCTACCTATGTTGGTAAGTGCTTAACTTGCGCTAAGTTCAAGGCTGAGTATCAGAAACCGTCAGGACTGCTGACACAGCCAGAGATTCCCCAATGGAAGTGGGAAAATATTACTATGAATTTTATCACTAAGTTACCCAAGACTGTGAGAGGTTATGATACGATCTGGGTTATCATTGATCGTCTAACAAAGTCAGCTCATTTTCTACCGATTAAGGAAACAGATAAGATGGAGAAGTTGACACAAATCTATATAAAGGAAGTAGTTTCTCGACATGGAGTGTCGATATCCATTATTTCCTACAGAGACAGCAGATTTACATCTAGATTCTGGCAAGCTTTGGGAACCCGTTTAGACATGAGTACAACATATCACCCACAAACTGATGGTCAAAGCGAGAGAACCATCCAGACACCAGAAGACATGTTAAGAGCGTGTGTTATTGATTTCAAAAATGGATGGGATAGACATCTACCGTTAGAAGAATTCTCCTACAACAACAGTTATCACGCAAGTATAAAGGTAGCACCTTTTAAAGCACTGTATGGCAGGAAGTGCAGATGACCCGTATATTGGACTGAGTTGGGAGATAGGCAATTGACTGGTCCTGAGATTATACACGAAACAACTAATAAGATTGCGCAGATACAAGAGAGACTGAAAACGGCTCGAAGTCGCCAAAAGAGTTACGCTGACGTTAGAAGGCGAGATTTAGAATTTCAGGTTAGAGATAAAGTTATGCTCAAAGTATCACCCTGGAAGGGTGTAGTGCGTTTTGGTAAAAGAGGCAAGCTAAGTCCGAGATATATTGGACCATTTGAGATTACCGAGAGAATTGGACCGATAGCGTACAGACTGAAACTACCACAAGAACTCAAGGAAATTCATGACACTTTCCATGTATCTAACTTGAAGAAGTGCTTATCAGATGAAAGTTTGGTAATTCCTTTGGAAGAGATACAAGTTAACCCTAAGATCCATTTTGTTAAAGAACCTGTTGAGATTATGGACCATGAGGTCAAGCAGTTAAAGCAAAGCAGAATTCCGATAGTGAAAGTTCGATGGAACGCCCGTAGAGGACCAGAATTCGTGGGAGCGTGAATATCAGATGAGACTGAAGTATCCACAACTGTTTCCCGAGGAGACAACTACGGCGTACGTGCACTAAAATTTCGGGACGAAATTTTTCATAACAGGTGGGTAATGTAACAACCCGACTTTTTCCTTTACTATCGTTATTTGTCCGTTAAATATTTATTGGTGATTACTTAGAACTTTATGTCTTTAATGGATTTAAATGCATACTTAATCCTAGTGGATTACTTGAGTTAATATGTTATATTAATTTATGAACTTATTTCGGATAGCAAAATAACTAGAAAAACACACGATTAAGTTAATCGCCTAGAAAGCTTTACAGTTTTCGGAACTTAGAAAAACGAGAAAATAATTATTTTTATAATTATTAACTTTAAGAAAAACATATTTAATTTATTATATATTTAATGAATTAAACTTGGTGGAATACGTTTTAACGACTAGTTAACGTTCCGGGAATTCGGTTTCGGTTAACGGCAACTAGAAACGAACCACACTTAGCGTACTAGCAAGCCAAAGCATAATGTAATTTAATTCAAATAATTATATTATATAATTATGATGTTTTAAGAGTACTTTCAATTTATTATCATTTATATAGATTAAAAACGCGAGAAATTAACGTTTATCGATCCGGTTTGCGTTTTCGGCTAACGAAACTTAATGAGTACACTTAGGAAACTTGCCTAGCAATATTTGTGAGCCCATGGACTCCCTTTTGGACCCTTTGGCCGAATTCCCATCACCCCACCCATTTATGTGATTAATTTTAGCCCATGTGTGATTAACTAGTTATTTAAGCCCTAACCTAATTAAGGAAATAAGTATAAAAAGGCATTTAATCACAACTCTTCCACCCCTAACCCTAAGCCACGACTAAAATCAGACCCAAACACCATCATCATCGATCACTTCATCCTCATCAATCACCATCAAAAATTGCTTGTTTGCTTGAACCTTCAACACGAAAGTGCTTCCTTTAATCGTCCTTTACGCATTGATATAAACAATTTGATCTCTAGAGATATAAAATCACTAACCCTAATCTGCTTAGATCTGATTTTGATCAATTACATAGTGTATTAAAGTCTAGTGCTCAATTGATGGCGTATAGAATTGTCGTTTATCGTTTAATTTCTCAATTGTGGTTGTTTGCATGAAAAACGAATTTGTATCTTATAAATATGATAAAATTGACTTATTAACTGATCTTGTATGTTATCTATATGGATAGAGGTCAAAAAATTAATAAGTTTGGACTTTGATTTTGCTTGATTTCGTTATCGTATGCTCAAGATATGATTAATCGAAGTTTTCGTTAGGGTTTACATAATATACTAATTTTCTGAGTTGTATGCTTTATGATTTGGCTAATGAAAAATGTACTACTGTAATCCTTGTGAAAAATTATGCATGTTGGACTTATGATTCGCGTCAAAAGCTTTTGTAATTCTCTCGGTGCGTCAAAATGAAGATTCGTGCTTTAAAGTGTGCTGAATATGTTTTCAAAGTTAAACAAAAATTGCTAGAGTGAACTAGAAATTTATTGAGGCTTTAATATTCTAGAATATGTTAGTTTATATGTTCCTTGATGTACTTCATTTGTATTCTACCTTCCAAAAACGTGAATTGCCATGAGTTATAAGCTTGATCAAATGATATGTCTGTTTGTTGACTAAAATTGAAGGGTCTGTAAGGATTGGCTAAACTGTACAAATTGACTAAATGAATATCTTTGATTATTTTATCACTAAAACTTTGAGATGTTTGGAGTAATTTTCAATTATATGTTCATCAAAATCTGTTTTCAATATTTTATGAGAAATGTTTCAAAACTGACGCGCGGGCAGAAACTGATTTGGTAAACCGTAACTAGACCCTTTCTGAAGCCTGACTTGTAGACATCGTATGAGGGTCGGGTTAGAATTTTTGGAATCAATTTTGAGTCTAGTTGAGATCTGGAGTTTTCCATATTTTCATGAATTATGTGCTAAGAGTTATACTCGTTTCTTTATATGATGCGCGTATTTTAAGGACATGCGATGAACTGCGAATGTGCAAATTGCTAAACTATGAACTGTAACATGTTGTTTGAATTAGGTTTGAAATGTTGACCATGATTGAATGACCTACTGAGATGTTCAACTTTAGTTGACCACTTTAACCGAGTTGACTTTTGGTTGACTTTTGTTGACTTGCTTGGACTAGTTGACTTTTACATGCATATTGAGTCACTCTGAGCACTAGGACTTTGCGTACACTATGGGTTGACATAGTGGACCTATATATATACTTAAGATGACCTATTTGACTACGTTTCATTGTTCGGTCAAGATTGTTAGATTACTGTATGGTTTTACTAAGAGATTTTTCAGTGCTTTTGCTAAGGTGAGTCTACAGTCCCATCATGCTGCTTTTGAAACTATTTCTTAAACTGTTTTTACAACTGTTTTACATATTAAGCACGAGTAACTTAAACATATACATATGAGTTTAGATCAAAAATCCCTTAGCTTGATTATATTAATTACTTTTAGTAAGCTCGACTTATAGGGACGGTACCGTTAGGTTTGACAAACCTTGCCTCAACCTACGAGGTGCTTATTCTATTGTTACTTGTACACCTAATCAGTGTACGCTTAGAAAGAGTAAAGGGAAGACGTGTAGCGCTTTAGCTATCCGCGGGTTAAAGTTTTATAATCAAGTGCACATGATAATGTATACTTTTACGAAGCTTTTCAGAAATCTCTTGGCCTAACTTACGATGAACGTTACTTAAACTTGATGTTTACAAACTAGAAACTAGACATGGTAATGTCTAAAAACAGATGAAACAAAAAGAACTTTTTGATGTCATCCACAGTTGAAACTTGACACGCTGATTACAAACAGTTTATGTAAGACCCTGTTTTCTCAGAAGGTTAGGACGCCTTCCAAACCTTTGGGACGCCGTCCCATTGTGAAGGGCTGGACGCCGTCCAGATGAACTGGCGCGCCAGCTATTTTGTTTTAAATATTTAAGATGGGCATTTTGGTAATTTCACTTTGTGATTGAGATTAAGGCCACTAGATCAGTTGGGTGGTGTCATTACTCCATTTCAACCACCACCTCCCACCCACTTGAATTCTAGAGAGAGAGAGAGTAGAGTTTTAGTGTGAGAAAGCTCAATCCAAAGAGGAAGAAGCTAGTTTCGGGTCAAAGTGCGTGTTGTAAAGTTGTTCATCTACTCCCTAGCTACATCGTGATAGTTGTGGTAAGTCCTAAATCTAATTTCCTTGTTTTAAATTGTTCAAGGGTTAAGGTTTGGGTTAGTGATGAACATAAAACCCAATTTGCTAGTGTTTTGGGGGTTTTGGGTAAGTATGGGTCATGAGGACTCAAAAATGACTAACCTAGGGTTTTGAAATGTTAAGTTGTGTATAGGGGTCTTAAATGTTAATGAATCACTAGCTCATTTCCTTGTTTTGTAAATAGGTGTATCTGGGTTGTGGGTGACCCCTAGTTTTTAGTGATTGTTGGAAGGTTTGGGCCTATGATTGGTATTATGAGAACAAAGGGTGAACATTTACCCTAAGTGGTCTATTTGGGCGGGTTAAGAATCCCATTTAGATAAGTGTTGATTGTATGTTAATATCATAGGTGATTTCGTTGACGGTTGAAGATCTTGTGGGCTTACCTTGGTTTCGGATCCAAGGTGAGTGGAATAATTATATACGTATGTATATAATGTATTTATTTGTATGCTATGGTATGAACCAAAGAGTCGGCGGTGCCATAGTATGTGCGAGCGTGCTATGGTGTGAACCAAAGAGCCGGTAGCGTCATAGTACGTGTATTGTAGTGTGAACCAAAGAGCCGGTAGCACTACGGCACGAGTTGTTAAAGTGTGAACCAAAGAGCCGGTAGCACTTTAGCGCGAGTATGACTCGTGTTGTGATGTGAACCAAAGAGCCGGTAGCGTCATAACCGATGTGTATGGTGTGAACCAAAGAGCCGGTAGCACCATGACGCGAGAATGGTTAACCATGATTGTGTTTGTATTGTAGCATTGGTATTATGTCAATTATATGCTATTGAATATGCTAGATGCGGTTTTGGGGATTATTAGCTTCGTACTTGAGATGGTATGCTAATTATATTGCTAGCATGTATGCGGTATGTGTGTAAGTGTTTGCAATTAGGTATATTATATATGTATGTGTATAATTATTAAATTCACTAAGCTTTGCATACCCTCTCATTGTTTACCTTTTTATAGGCTCGGGCGTTGACAAAGGTAAGGGCGTTCGGTTGGATTAGAGATCCCACTTGTTTGATAGGGGACACTTTTGGATGTGTTAGTTTTGGAAGTTCGGCCAAGATTTGGGTAGTTTAACCCCAAACGCCATGCTCTAGCGTATTTTGGAAATTAAACTAACACGGTCGAAACTTGTATTTTTGTACGAAACGTGTAATTCGGGCCGATGTGGGCCCGGCGATGTAAAATTTGTGTTGATGATGAAAATCTCTTAGTTTAACTTATTGTGACATGTGGTAAAAAGGTTTTCGTCTAAAAGTGTCGGGGATCAGTCCCTGGCAGTTCATTTGGACGCCGTTCAAATCTTCTGGATGCCGTCCAATCCTTCTTTGCTGGACGCCGTTCAGAATGCTGGACGCCGTCCAGATGTACTGACCTAGAAATGTTTTTTTGGGTCGTATTTTGGAATAACGAGGTACGGGTCGTTACAAGTGGTATTAGAGCATGGTCTAAGGGATTTAGGCGACTTGAGATAGGTGCCTAGACTTAGACTTTATTGTGTATGCACTTTATGCGGGGCTTGTAGGAGACGGGTTCTAATTATGCGCTAATTATATTGTGTGTTGTGTTTTGCAATCATCAAGCGAGATAGATGTGGTACTAGCGAGTTAATGCGACGTGCTCGCGTAACAATGATTAGCTACCATTGTTACGGGTTCAAATCGTGTCAAACAAGCGATGTACGACGATTGTTGAGCAAGATGGGGCGGTGAGGTATATATGAATGTGATGTTTTGTCCTTTCGTTTCATTATTTAACCTATTTCCGTTTTATAGTATGAAGACGAGAAATGGACCCGAGAACAATGACGGAGGTACGAGTGAGGACGTCGAGTTTACGGCCAAGGTTGAGGACATTATGCAAAGGCATCATGCGACCTTTTTAGAGGACGTTAAGAAGATATTCTTAGATTCGATTGACGAGCAAGTAGTCAATCTAGTCAAGGAACAAGTTAAGATTGTTCTTTAAGAAGATAACGTCAAAAGGCGAGACTTCCACTATAAAAATTTCAAAGATGCTCAACCTCCTACCTTTGAGGGTGAACGAGACCCATTCAAGAGCGCCCGTTGGATCTCCGATATGGAGGGGGCTTTTCGTACTAGTGAGTGCCCTCTCGATAAAAGGACGAGGTATGGTAGTAGCATGATGAGGGGTGATGCCAAGTTGTGGTGGGATGCGAAAATCCGAATTTATGGCGAAGAACAAAGTAAGAGTTTGACGTGGGACGAGTTTAAAGAAGAGTTTTTCAGGGAGTACCGAACTACGGCCGATCTTTCGAGGCTTAAGGATGAGTTACGTACTCTAAAGCAAGGGTCCATGGATTTGAACACTCTCAAGTCCACTTTCTTATCAAAGACCCAATTTTGCCCGGAGTATGTCGGGAATGATCACATGTTAAAAGAATATTTCAACCGAACCTTGAATGATAACTATTAAGAAATAGTAGGAATTCGGCAAAAACTTTCGATGAGTTGTTTGATATCGCTAAGGGTTTTGAGTCGCTTGCTCCGAGAAAGAGTGACTTCACCTTTGGCAAACGAAAATTTGAAGTTACTAGCCACTCGAACACGAAGAGTAAGAGTATGACCGAGAGCGTCGGTAGTGTGAAGAAGGGGGCTTCTAAGAGTTTTGGACCCACGTGCTACAATTGTGGGCGAACTCATCTTCCAACAAAATCGTTTGTTTTAATTGTAATAAAGAGGGGCACTGAAGGCCGGAATGTCCCGACTTGAGGAATGAGCAAGTAAAGAAGTTACAAAAGGCGGCGGGGACGGCGAGGGGAAGAAATTACTTAATGACCCATGATGAGGCCAAGCAATCAAACGACGTTGTCTCAGGTACTTTCATGGTTAACTCTAATCCGGTAAGGATACTATTTGATAGCAGTGCTAATTTATCGTTTGTGACTCCGTGTTTTGTGTCTATGCTTGATAAACCGCTAGCTAAGTTAAGTCATCCGGTAGAAGTTGAAATAGTAGATGGTAAGACGGTTCTAGGGGTTGATGTGTGTAACGATTGTGATATTGTGTTTGGTTCCGAAACGTTTAAAATCGATCTTATCCCGATGACCTTGGGTGAATTTGATATTGTTGTGGGTATGGATTGGCTCGATCATTCTAGAGCCGATATTTTATGCGGTGAAAAGTCTATTCATGTAAAGACCCCAAGTTGGGGAGAGTTAATTATTCATGGCGAGAGACGGAGAAGACTTGTCCCATTATGCACTTATGCACGAGCACGTTGTTTTCTTGTTAGTGGTGGTATGGCTTTTCTTGCTCATGTAGTTGATACTGGCGAAGAGCCACCATCCATTCGTGAAATTTTGGTGGTTAGTGAATTTGAAGACGTTTTTCCGGATGAATTACCGGGTGTTCCGGCGGAAAGACAAGTCGAATTTCGCATTGAGTTGGTTCTGGGAGCTACTCCCATTGCTAAGACTCCTTATCGTTTAGCACCAACAGAAATGCAAGAGTTGTTAAATCAAACCCAAGAGTTGCTTGAAAAGGGTTTCATTCGACCGATTGCTTCTCCATGGGGCGCTCTGATTTTATTCGTGAAGAAAAAGGATGGTAGTATGCGAATGTGCATCGATTATCGAGAGTTGAATAAAGTGACGATCAAGAATCATTATCCTTTGCCTCGGATTGATGATTTGTTTGATCAACTTCAAGGCACGACTTATTTTTCTAAAATCGACTTACGGTCCGATTATCACCAAATGCGAATCCGTGAGGAAGATATTGAGAAAACAGCCTTTCGAACGTGTTATGGGCATTTTGAGTTTGTGGTTATGCCTTTTGGTCTTACAAATGCATCGGCGGTATTCATGGATCTTATGAACCGAGTGTGCCAACCTATGTTGGACAAGTCGGTAATTATGTTCAATGACGACATACTTGTCTACTCGAAGAGTATGAAGGAACATGAACAACATTTGCGTGGTGTTTTGAAGACGTTACGGAAGGAGAAATTGTATGCTAAATTCATTAAATGTGAGTTTTGGCTAAGGGAAGTTCAATTCCTTGGCCATATTGTTAATAAAGAGGGGATTCAAGTGCATCTGGGAAAGATTGAAACGGTAAAGAGTTGGGGACGACCGACTACGCCTACATAAATCCGAAGTTTTCTCGGATTGGCCGGTTATTATCGTCAGTTTATCCAAGACTTTTCTAAGATCGCTTCTCCTTTGACGAAGTTGACGAGAAAGAACGCGAGGTTTAATTGGGAGAACGAGCAAGAAATTGCTTTCCAATTGTTAAAAGAGAAGTTGTGTCAAGCTCCAGTGTTAGTGTTGCCGGAAGGTGTGGAAGACATGACGGTTTATTGTGATGCGTCTTTAAATGGGATAGGATGTGTTCTAATGCAAAGAGGTAAAGTTATCGCTTACGCCTCTCGACAATTAAAGGAACACGAGACGAGATATCCGACTCATGATCTTGAATTGGCGGTGGTTGTACACGCGTTGAAAATTTGGCGCCACTACTTGTACGGTGTCAAGTGTACGATTTATTCGAATCATAAAAGTTTGAAACATCTTTTCGACCAACGAGATTTGAATTATCGTCAACGTAGATGGATGGATGTAGTAAAGGATTACGATTGTGAAATACTTTATCATCCGGGTAAAGCGAACGTGGTTGCGGATGCGTTAAGTTGGAAGAGTCAACATCCGGCGATACGAGTAGGATCGTTACGCATGATTATTACTAACGATTTTCTTGTAAAGCTCGGTGAGATTCAAATTGAAGCTTTTGTTAACAATAAGCATGAGGAACGAATTATGGGCCAAACGAAGTTTATTACCTTAGGTCCGCATGGTTTGTTATCTTTTCAAGGACGATTGTGGGTGCCTAGAATGGGAGATTTCTGACGAGTGCTACTTGATGAAGCACATAAGTCAAAGTACTCAATTCATCCGGGTGCGACGAAAATGTATCATGATTTGAGGAAAGAATATTGGTGGTCGGGCATGAAACGTGATGTTGTTAAGTACGTTAAACAATGCATCACGTGTTTGCAAGTTAAGGTCGAGCACCAAAAGTCGTATGGTAAGTTACAACCGTTGGAAGTCCCGAAATGGAAATGGGAGCACATTACCATGGATTTCATTACAAAGTTACCAAAGACGGCAAGAACCCAATTTGATTCGAGTTGGGTGACAGTTGATCGGTTGACGAAAAGTGCTTTGTTTCTTCCCATTCGGGAAACGATATCGTCGGAGTCTTTGGCCAAAATTATTTATCAAAGAGGTGATATCGAGACATGGGGTTCCTATATCGATTATTTCGGATCGAGATACCCACTTCACATCTCGTTTTTGGAATAAGTTTCATGAAGATATGGGTACACAATTGAGAATGAGCACGGCGTACCATCCTCAAACGGATGGACAAACTGAACGTACGAACCAAACCTTGGAGGATATGTTATGGGCGTGCATTATCGATTTCGGGGGTAGTTGGGATGAGCACTTGCCCTTGGTGGAATTCTCGTACAATAATAGTTATCATATTAGTATCGTGATGCCACCTTATGAGATGCTTTATGGGCGGAGGTATCAAACTCCGATTTGTTGGGGGGAAGTGGGTCAAAGAGAAATCGGGAGTACCGATTTGGTTTTAGAGACGAATAGAAAAATTGGGATGATTCGGACTCATTTGAAGGCGGCTCAAGATAGACAAAAGTTGTATGCCGATAAACGTAGGCAATTGATTGAGTTCCAAGAAGGTGACATGGTGATGCTTAAGGTTTCGCCATGGAAGGGTATAATTCGTTTTCGAAAACGGGGGAAATTAGCTCCTCGGTTTATTGGGCCATTTAAGATTTTGGCTCGTGTTGGTGAAGTTGCGTATCGTTTGAAATTACTCGAAGAGCTTGCGGGGATCCATAATACATTTCATGTTTCCCATCTCCGTAAGTGTCTTGCGGATGATTCTTCATGGATGCCATTAGACGAAATCGAGTTAAACAACAAGTTGGAGTATGTTGAGGAGCCGATTGCTATATGATGTGCGTAGAGGTGTATACAAAATAGTTATATATTTACTACGAAATACTATTAAATACGATACAATTTTACACAAGTTATTTATTTATTTATAGAGTGGATATACCTAAACCTTGCTACAACACTTATAGGCAGTGTACCTAATCGTACAGTAGTGTAGTTTTTAGTAAGTCCGGTTCGTTCCACAGGGAGCTAGCCAAGTTTAACACTATATTTAAAACTAAATTTGTATATAAATAAATATATAAATATAAGTAGTATTATTATTATAAAAGGGGGATTTTACCGTTTAATGACCGGTTTGTCGATTTTAAAACTTTAGTCGCTGTTAAAACCTAATGTAAAATATTAAAAATAAATATAACTTAATTTAAAGCATAAAGTAAATAACAATAATTAAAGTACAATAAATTAAAGTGTGATATTGCTTTAAACATACATATATTTCGACGCAATATCATTTATATTTCATCGGCTTTTACCAAAACGAAGACACTCAAATGCATAATTCAAGAGAAAAACGGCAAAAGTAAATGCGAGCTTAAATTTTGAAGAAATGATAATAAACGACGGGTTTTAACCAAATATATATCGAGATCATGTTTATCCGAATGAAAGTCCAAGATGATCGAAGAAAAAGATTTCAAATGAAAGTTCCAAGTCAATATACGTCAACACGGGGTGAACAAAGATCAAACATAAAATTAAAAAAAATTAAAAAATTGATGTTTACTCTTACGCGGATCGCGTACAGAAGTACGCGGAACGCGTACATTTGCTGCTCCTACGCGGAACGCGTAATATATTTCGCGAAACGCGTAATTTTATGGCCAATTCAGATTCAACTTTTCACATGGGACGGTCGCTTTTTCAGTTTAATATTACAACTTCAGTTTATTTTCAGCTGTACAGAATTAAAAGAGGTGTATACTCAAGTACACCTACTACTCTTCTAATAAAATACTGGATATATTGTGAAGGAGGGAGGATATATACAGAGGTACACATATTTTGAGAAGAGACACACACAAAAATAAACATACACTTACGCAGATAGAGAGGGCAGAGAGATACTACATCAACTTATTAGTCTTTTTATTTTTACCAAGTACTCCGTATTAATTTCAGTTCCAAGGTTCAATTTTTAGGATAGTTTCAGATTTAAGGGTGTATTGTTCGTGATTAAGGGTATTATTGTACGAGTGCAAGGGGTGTTGTTATTGTAATTTTCCACCGTTTAAAGTAAATGAAAGTGAAGATTTTCGTAAGTATATCCTATTAAAATTATCGTTATCAATTTTTATCGTTATTATTATGTTTGTATATTTATATTTTCATGTTTACCCTAGTTTAATGAGTAGCTAATTTCCCTAGTGTTTGTTTAGATGTAGAGCCCCTAGTGAAATGGATGGTTATCATTTGTAAAAATTAAAATGTAATTTAAGTATTTTTAATATTGAGCCTAATTAAAAGAACCATTATTATGTACTTGGACATTTAACCCTTGTCACTTAATTTATTAGATTCAGATAACGAAAGTTATTTTTATTTATATAAATTAAGCTTCAACATTAAAAGTGATCTAGACGAACTTATGAATAATTTACTAACATAAAATTAGAAATAAAGTTCGGTGGTTTGGGTAATATCACTAGTTACATAATAGTGAAATTGTAAAAAGGGAAACCGTTATGATTTGGGTTTTGACGAAAGTCAAAACTGGGTTGGGTCTCAATTTAAATACTTGGGGAATAGTAACTATCTAAAATAAGATCGGATGAAAATTAGATTTAATTTAGTTAGTCATAACTTTATATTTATTCGAAAGAAAAATATAAAGTTTTATACTAAAATATTTTAATAGGTCTTAAACTCAAAACAATCCATGGATCTAGAGGTGATACATTTAAGTAAACACTCCCATTTATATATTGCAAATAATTATTATTATTCATTTACGTATTATTATACAACTAAAATATAAAATTATACATCATTATATTTCAGTTTAAACAGTACTGATTTGTCACATCATTTATAACATACGCGGATCGTGTAGATAATCACACGAAACGCGTACCTTCAAAATTATACGCGAAACACGTATAAATCTACGCGAAACGCATAGGTATAAAAATACCACTGTTACAAATTTTATTTGAATTCTAAGTTTTAAATTAATTCTTTTATTATTATCCTAAAGTAATTAATTTATAATTAGTTTAATTATTATAATTTCCTATAAGTCATTTTTATTATTCAGTTAATTTAAATAAATTTGTATTATAATTTATTGCTCAAAACAAAATTCTAATCAATTAGTTTTATTAAAAGTTATTATTTTATTAATTATCATTTAGTAATAAACTTATTTAGACCACAATTAGTATAATTTAATTAATTCACTTTTAAGTTAATAATTATAAATAATGTATTCGTATAAATTAATAAGTAATATAATTAAGTTAAGATTAAGTTATATTTTATTATTATTATGTAGTATTATAAATTCCTAATCCAAAGCCCCCTTTAAATAAGTTTAACTTCAAAGACTATTAAAAATAATTTAAACACCGTCTCCCTGTGGAACGAACCGGATTTACCAACAAACTAAACTACACGGATAGGACTAGTTGCCTATATATGTGTGAAACCAACCTGAATTCATTAAAACACCACATATACAATAAATCAATTCGTGTAACAAAACAATTCAAATCCGTTCATAAATAAAGGTACTGTTTCAACGCATCAACTTTTTGGTGCCGTTGCCGGGGAACGGTTTTGTTTAAAAAATTTTAATAGACTTCAGGTTATTCGATCCTTTTATAGGAATTCAAAACTAGAAAAGCTTTTGGTGTTATGAATTCATAATAGAAATTAATGCATGAATTTACATTCCTCCAACACTGAATTAACTCCTCCATATCCTGAACCCGAAAGAGAATTTCACGAACGTTTAAGAGCTCAAGAAGTAGAGTCTCTCGCTGAGGATTTAGAATCACTTTCATTAGATTCGAACTCTGAACTAGATATTCAACCAATCATAGAGCCAGTTATTAAGGAAGAAGAAGAGTGGCTGTTACAAATCAAACGATGGAAGCATTAATGAAGGCGACAAGAACAGGTCAAGGCCACGCAATTATTCGACCTACAATGACTGACGGCTTTGAACTAAAAGGTCAATTCCTTCACATGGTGACTAATACATGCCAATTCAGTGGAGCTCCAAATGAGGATGCTAACGAGCATCTTCGTAAGTTTGTAAGCATTTGCAAGCTATTCAAAATCAAGGATGTCTCCGATGAAGTCGCAAGTTTGAAAATCTTTCCATGGTCCCTAAAAGACGATGCAAGAGATTGGCTAGACTCATTACCAGAGGGTTATATCGAAGACTGGAATGATATGATGGACAAGTTTTTGTCAGAATTCTTCCCTGCTTCAAAAGCAGCCAAATTGCAAAGTGATATAAACCACTTCAAACAAAAGCTTAATGAGACTCTTTATGAAGCTTGGACCCGATTCAACAAAATGCTTAGGGTATGTCCTCAATACGGGTTGAATACCTTCCAAAAAGTCCAAATATTCTATAAAGGAGTCAATGTGGCTACTAGAAAAGATATAGATGTTGCAGCTGGAGGTTCGATCATGAAGAAAACACCGGAAGATGCTCACACTATCATTGCCGATATAGCAGCACATTCTCATAATTGGCATCAAGAGATAGAATTCTCTAGATCATCAACCGTTGCTAATATCGAAAGCAATGATGAAATTGCTTCTTTAAAAGTTCAAATGGCAAATCAAGCAAGGCAAATTAAGAAAGTAACCAAGGAAATGCATGCTATCAGGGTAGGATGTGAACTATGCCAAGGTCCCCATCTTACCAGAGAATGTGATCAAGCAACGATGGAAGAGCAAGCAAATTTCCTAGGTTTCTTGCGAAAAGGTGAAATGAATTTCAACAATTTTCCAACGATAGAAGCAAATAACCGAAAATATCCTCCAATTAACAACTACCAAGTAGGAGGACCTTCAGGTTTAAATAATAATAATAACTATCAAGGAGGAAATCCGGTTTACCAAAATAACCGAAATTTCTAAAATCAAAATCAAAATCAAAGAAATGCACCACCAGGTTACAATAACCTAAACAACCGAAATCAACCTCAACGAATTTATCAAAATAATTTCCAACACAATCAACCATAACCACAAGCACTTATGCAACCACAACCCGAGAAGAAATCCAGTTTAGAAGATCTCTTAAGAGATTTTATGGTTAAGCACGAGCAAACTGTGGAAATTCAAACTCAACAAATTCGAAATCAACAAGCTACGATTCAGAATTTAGAAAGAGATGTTGGAAGGATCTCACAGTTACTATCAGAGAGGCCACCAGGCGCTCTCCCCTCAAATACTCAAGTGAATCCCAACAACAAACAAACAAGGAATGAGCATGTAAATGCTATAACTACTAGAAGTGGTTTAACTGTTAACCCAGAAACTAGTAAGACCTCAGAAGTTCCTTTATCTTCTTCTAGTTTACAAGAACCTATTAATATAGATGAGCATGTTGAGAAAGAACAAGAGAAAAATGATCCACCAGAGATCATATCGAAGAAAAGTGAAGAAACACCTGTAAAGGTGCACAAGGCACCTATTCCATACCCGAAGGCATTAAAGAAAGACAAACTCGCGAGCCAATATCAGAAATTTGCAGATATGATCAAGCAAATTAGCATTAACATGCCACTCGCGGAAGTTCTTAGGGGTATGCCAAATTATGGAAGGTTTATCAAGGATCTCATAGCCGATAAGGGTAAATATGAAGAGGTTTCAACCACATTCCTCAATGAGGAATGCTCAGCAATTTTGCAAAAGCAAAATATGCCACCGAAACTCAGAGATCCTGGTAGTTTCATTATTCCATGTCTGATGGGAGATTCAGTAATGTACGATGCATTAGCTGACTTAGGCGCAAGTATCAATCTTATGCCACACTCGTTGTACTTAAAACTAAACCTAGGAGATCTAAAACCAACTAGGATGTGTATACGCCTAGCAGATAGAACTTTTAACTATCCTATTGGTATTGCCGAAAACCTACCAGTTAAAGTCAATCATTTAATCTTTCTTGCCGACTTCGTTGTCCTTGAAATGGAAGAAGATAGCAAGGTTCCCCTAATTCTAGGGCGACCATTTCTAAATACCGCTGACGCAATTGTACGTGTTAAAGATAAAAAGCTTAGTCTAGGTGTAGGGGAAGATAGAGTTACCTTAAACATAGACAAAGCTATGAAACAACCTATCTCCTCCGATGACGAATGTTATAAGTTAGACATTGTTGATTTGTGTGTCGAAAAAGATTTGCAAGAATTACTAAATATAGACACCTCGAACTTCACCCCAATGAGTGAAGGTGATGAATTCGATTTAGAACTTGAACTTGACGAATTATTGAAAGTTGTCATCGATGAAGATTGCTGTGAGGAAGAAATTCCCAAGGAAGATGAACCCTTTGAAGAAATTACCGATGGTAACAGGTTCCGAATAAAATCTTCCTTGGAAGAACCACCAACCTTGGAACTTAAAGGACTCCCGGAACATTTGGAGTATGCTTATCTCCAAGGTACATCACAATTACCTGTTATAATCTCATCAAAACTTTCCAATGACGAAAAGAGTAGGTTAATGTCCGTTCTAAAAACTCACAAGAAAGCAATTGCTTGGAAAACAACCGATATTCCAGATATTAACCCCGCTTATTGTACTCATAAGATTTAATGGAAGAAGATTTTAAACCCGTGGTACAAAGACAACGAAGGTTAAACTCTAACATGAAAGAAGTTGTCAAAAAGGAGGTTATCAAGTTACTTAATGCCGGGTTAATATACCCTATATCCGATAGCCCATGGGTTAGTCCTGTTCAAGTGGTACCTAAGAAAGGGGGTACAACTGTTATTCTTAATGATAAAAATGAACTCGTTCCTACAAGAACAGTCACTGGTTGGAGAGTCTGTATAGACTACCGTCGTTTAAACGATGCCACAAGGAAAGATCATTTCCCACTTTCTTATATTGACCAAATGCTAGAACGTTTAGCGGGAAAAGAGTACTATTGTTTCCTTGATGGATTCTCCGGTTATTTTTAAATTCCCATTGATCCAAAAGACCAAGACAAGACAACTTTTACTTATCCATTTGGTACATTCGCATACCGACGAATGCCGTTCGGATTATGCAACGCGCCAGGCACCTTTCAAAGGTGTATGATGGCAATATTTCACGACATGATAGAAGGAAGTATGGAAGTCTTTATGGACGATTTCTCTGTTTTTGGAGACTCCTTCGATTCATGCCTTTCAAACCTCGAGCGAATGTTAATTCGTTGTGAGGAATCAAATCTTGTTTTAAATTGGGAAAAATGCCACTTCATGGTGAAGGAAGGCATTGTTTTAGGACACAAGATTTCTCGAGATGGAATGGAAGTAGACAAAGCTAAGATCGATGTAATCTCAAAGCTTCCTCCTCCAACTAACGTTAAAGGAATTTGTAGTTTCTTAGGTCATGCGGGATTCTATCGACGATTCATAAAGGATTTTTCCAAAATCGCTAGACCCATGACTAAACTTCTTGAGAAAGACAGTACATTCGACTTCAATGACGAATGCTTACAAGCTTTCTCCATTCTAAAAGATAAACTTACGAATGCACCCATTATGGTATCACCCAACTGGTCCAAACCTTTCGAGCTAATGTGTGATGCTAGTGATTTCGCGATGGGAGCTGTTTTAGGTCAACGTCAAGATAACAAATTTCAACCAATCTACTACTCAAGTAAAACACTTACAGGAGCTCAGTTGAATTACACAACTACTGAGAAGGAGCTTCTTGCAGTAGTTTTTGCTTTCGATAAGTTTAGATCTTACTTAGTGTTATCTAAAATAATTGTTTATACCGATCATTCAGCCCTAAAGTACTTATTCAAAAAGCAAGTTGCTAAACCTAGACTAATTCGTTGGATTCTTCTCCTACAAGAATTCGACATTGAAATTAAGGATAAAAAAGGAGCTGAAAATCTCGCTGTAGATCACTTATCCCGTCTTGAAAATCCTAACTTAGAAACACTCGACGAATCTGTTATTCACGATACTTTTCCGGACGAGTTCCTTATGAGAATTGAAACAGAAGAAGAAATTCCATGGTTTGAGGGCTATGCTAATTATCTAGCCACAGGAATTCTTGTTAAAAATCAAACTTATCAGCAAAAGAAGAAATTTTTTGCTGATCTGAAGTTTTACTTCTGGGAAAGCCCTAACCTCTTTCGTATAGGGGCTGACCAAGTTATTCGTCGATGTGTATACGGCAATGAAGCGCAACAAATTCTAGGGCACTGTCATGAAGGACCGTATGGTGGATATTTCGGACCGAGCTATACAGCCAAAAAGGTTTTTGACTCAGGTTTTTACTGGCCTACAATTTTTAAAGATGCACACAATATGGTAAAAACTTGTGATGCTTGTCAAAGATCTGGAAATATCTCCAAGAGAGACGAAATGCCACAACAAAGCATCCTAGTATACGAAGTATTCAACATTTGGGGTATTGACCTCATGTGTCCATTCCCCGCTTCTAACAAATGCAAATACATTCTCATGGCAGTCGATTACGTTTCTAAATGGGCTGAAGCAAAAGCCCTACCCACTAACGATGCTCGAGTTGTTGTCAGCTTTCTTAAAAATCTTTTCTCGCGTTTTGGAATTCCAAAAGCATTAATCAGTGATCGTGGAACTCATTTTACAAATTAACTACTCGAGAAAGTGCTTAAAAAGTACGGAGTTAATCATCGTTTTTCAACTTCTTATCACCCTCAAACGAGTGGCCAAGTTGAAAACACAAACAGAGGTCTTAAACGAATTTTATAAAGAACGGTTAAAAATAATCCAAAAATCTGGCATCGAAAGCTAGATGATGCGCTTTGGGCATTTAGAACCGCATTTAAAACACCCATTGGTACTACACCTTTTCGATTAATTTTTGGTAAGGCGTGTCATCTACCTGTCGAAGTTGAACACAAGGCATACTAGGCTCTGAGAGAATGTGATACCGACCTTGTGAAAGCCGGAGAAAACCGATTCTTGCAACTGAATGAATTAGATGAATTAAGACTACAAGCGTATGAAAACTCTAAAACATACAAGGAAAAAACTAAAAGATGGCACGATGCACGGTTAAAAGAAAAGAAAGAATTTGAACAAGGGGATAAAGTATTAGTATTCCAATCATGTTTTAAGTTTTCACCTGGGAAACTTAGATCCCGGTGGACTGGGCCATATATAATAAAACAAGTTTTTCCATCTGGATATGCAGAATTATATAGCAAAGACGGTGGAACTTTCAAAGTGAACGGTCATCGACTCAAATTATACTTTGAAGGAATCAGTACTACGGAAAGAGACGAGATCACCTTCTACCCTAAGGACAAGTAAATTCAGGGTAACTTTAAGGTTTTCAACTCCATTCTCGAACTTTATTTTCATCTTTAAGAGTGGGGTTTATTTGGTCATTCCCTAGCAGACACTAAAGAACTAGTCTTCTCCCTCCATTCTACCTTTTTATTTTTTCTTTTCATTTTTATTTATTGTTTATTTTCAAGATGCGCAATCAATATGTCTACAACCATTTCCTTTTGATGTGCGATAAAATTTTACCAAGGGATGTGGTATTAGATATAAAAAATAGATGCGATCAGGCGAGTAAAGAAATAAGGCAAAAACTTAACGAGAAAAATTATGCCAAAGGAAAATCAAAATCAGCTAAGAAACGTCGAGCGCGTCATTTGGGCAAGTGTGTAAAATGTGGAAAACCAGCTCATTACGAAAATTGCCCAAAGAACCAGACGGACTCTAATTACGAGTACGTAACCTTGTGCCGAGAAGGGCCTTTTAAATGTTCAAAGGAAAACCTCTTAAACCAATGAGGTTACGCCTACGAAGCCATGGGGGGCGAAATGGTACGACTCCACTATGAGGCAAGTCGACGCGGTTTCACAATCTAATTCTTTTTCTCGCCAATTGTGTTTTTGTGCATTTTTGTGTATTTGTGAATTTTGTGTGTTTATGTTTTGGTGTGTTTAGTTCGTATTTATTTGTTGTGTTTTTATTAAAAAGGGTCTACCATTTAAAATTGATAAACCTTGAGTTTAAACTGTTTTCATTGAAAACGATAATGTTAAGTGTAACAACTGAATTGTCGTTCTTCAAATTGTACGAAATTTATTGTTGGATTCATAATATATCTTTTAAATAGTAAACCACAAAAAACAAAAGAAAAATTAAAACTACTAAACATATACTTTTTTATCAATAACCGTAAAGATATATAACTTGTAAACTTTTGTCGTGGGTAATGATAGGTGTAACAACCGAGATTGTCTCTACTTAGTTGATAGGAAACAAAGTTTTAAGTTTAAAAATTAGTTGGTTCGAAAGTATATATATATATATATATATATATATATATATATATATATATATATATATAAAGAGTGTATTTTAAATTTATTTAATTTTTATTTTTCATGTACTTGTTTTAAAATTTTAAAATATTAATTTTCTTTTAATTTTAAAAATTTGAAAAGAAAAATAGAGTGTTTTGTTTTATTACTAAGTTGTTTTCGAAAAAATTAAAACTTTAACTTTTAAAGCATTAAATTTTATAAATTGAATTTAAAATTTTATAAACGGATAAAGACTAGGTATAACAACCAAAATTTCCGAAACAACAAATATAAATTTATAAAAGATGTTTTAAAAATTTGATTACTTATAAAGTTAAAAATAAAAAAAATAAAAAAATAAAAATAAAAAAAATTTTGTTTTTAGTTTATTATATTTTTTGTTTGTTTATATATATACAAAATTTTTAAGTGTGGGAAAAATTTTTGGTACTATTGAAGTACAGCCCCATCTTTTGTGTGATTAACATGATTGTTGACAGGTACTTACGATGATGATTCATTCAACACAAAGAAACACCAAAAGTGTAAAGGGATTAGATATATTCATACGATAAGCATTTTACGATCTCCAATTTTTAACCAAGGAAGTTCTAACTACCTTTACACTTTTTGTTCTCTCAAATTTATACATTTTTATCTGATTTTATGTAATAAGGGCATTACATAATCTTAAGTGTGGGGTAGGGAATATATAAATTCTTGATAACTTATAACTTGGTGGTTTTTACGAAAAAAATGAAAATTTTTAAACAAATATATCTAGTCAATTTTTAAGGTAATTACGAGCAATTAAAGATTAGGTGTCAAAAACCGAAATTATTGTCTCCATACATTAAAAATACATAAGTTTATTTATTTAAAACCTATAAAATAAAACCAAGTATAACAGAATTTATAAACCCATATGTTTAGAACCATTTATCACGTGTTTCTATGAAGTTATTGCAGATATCATTGCTTTGGAATGTATAAACCTGAATATCCCATTGTTACGAGTAATAAAGGATGAATCAAGTCCATCCCTTAAGGAAGTAAAGTCTTCCAAAATGACACACTTGCTAACTTATGTTAGAAGATGTAGTCCAGAATAGCTGTAGGTTGACGAAAAATCTTGAAAAGTCATCTCTATCATCGGCTGGAAATCCACCTTACCTCAGCATCAAACAGGGTTTTTGGTGGTCAGGCTTATCCTAACCATGAGATGGATCTATCTCGTACAATGGGGGGGGGGCACATTGCAAATTAGCTTTTAAGACTAATGAATCTAATCCCCAGATGGATGATCTCCGTAAAGATCAACCGCATCTATGTTTGATCGCGGTCAACATACATATGCCATAACAAATTGAGGTGTACAAACTCATGGTTCACCGATGATATTTGGACACGATATAGTTTTATTCTAAAACTTGTGCTATTTTATGAATTATATTATGTAAAACTATTTTTAGGACATTCGGTTTCAAGTTCCATGATACTTCAATTATGGGGGCGGATAGCTTGCTAATAGCCGACTGAGACTACGGTTTTCAGTTACCCTCGACCGGAATTTGAGGTTAAAACCGGAAAACGTGTCTAGTATAAAAACTAGCATGACATTTTATAAAATCATAAAACGTTTTCACAAGGTCCAATTTTCCCTAAGGATCCAAATTTTTAAACCTTAATCACGAGTTTCAACTTTGTTTCTGTTGCCAGAATTTCATTTCGTGTGGTGTGCGTGTGATCCAATAAATATTGTGTAGTGTTTTCAACTTATTTCATATAGCGTGTGTTTCATTTCGTGTAGCGTGTGTTGTGTGATTTAATGTTCGATATGGAAAAATATGTAATGTTCCTATTCTATTTAGAAGATGTAATTGCTTGAGGACAAGCAACGTTCAAGTGTGGGGTATTTTGATATTGTTTTAAACATACATATATTTCGACACAATATCATTTATATTTCATCGGCTTTTACCAAAACGAAGACACTCAAATGCATAATTCACGAGAAAAACGGCAAAAGTAAATGCGAGCTTAAAGTTTGAAGAAATGATAATAAACGATGGGTTTTAACCAAATATATATCGAGATCACGTTTATCCGAATGAAAGTCCAAGATGATCGAAGAAAAAGATTTCAAATGAAAGTTCCAAGTCAATATACTTCAACACGGAGTGAACAAAGATCAAACATAAAATTAAAAAATTAAAAAAACTGATATTTACTCTTACGCGGATCGCGTACAGAAGTACGCGGAACGCGTACATTTGCTGCTCCTACGCGGAACACGTAATATCTTACGCGAAACGCGTAATTTTATGGCCAATTCAGATTCAACTTTTCACATGGGACGGTCGCTTTTTCAGTTTAATATTACAACTTCAGTTTCTTTTCAGCTGTACATAATTAAAAGAGGTGTATACTCAAGTACACCTACTACTCTTCTAATAAAATACGGGATATATTGTGAAGGAGGGGGGGATATATACAGAGGTACATATATTTTGAGAACAGACACACACAAAAATAAACATACACTTACGCAGAAAGAGAGGGCACAGAGATACTACATCAACTTATTAGTCTTTTTATTTTTACCAAGTACTCCGTATTAATTTCAGTTCCAAGGTTCAATTTTTAGGATAGTTTCAAATTTAAGGGTGTATTGTTCGTGATTAAGGGTATTATTGTACGAGTGCAAGGGGTGTTGTTATTGTAATTTTCTACTGTTTAAAGTAAATGAAAGTGAAGATTTTCGTAAGTATATCCTATTAAAATTATCGTTATCAATTTTTATCGTTATTATTATGTTTGTATATTTATATTTGCATGTTTACCCTAGTATAATGAGTAGCTAATTTCCTTAGTGTTTGCTTAGATGTAGAGGCCCTAGTGAAATGGATTGTTATCATTTGTAAAAATTAAAATGTAATTTAAGTATTTTTAATATTGAGCCTAATTAAAAGACTCATTATTATGTACTTGGACATTTAACCCTTGTCACTTAATTTATTAGATTCAGATAACGAAAGTTATTTTTATTTATATAAATTAAGCTTCAACATTAAAAGTGATCTAGACGAACTTATGAATAATTTACTAACACTAAATTAGAAATAAAGTTCGGTGGTTTGGGTAATATCACTAGTTACATAATAGTGAAATTGTAAAAAGGGAAACCGTTATGATTTGGGTTTTGGCGAAAGTCAAAACTGGGTTGGGTCTCAATTTAAATACTTGGGGAATAGTAACTATCTAAAATAAGATCTGATGAAAATTAGATTTAATTTAGTTAGTCATAACTTTATATTTATTCGAAAGAAAAATATAAAGTTTTATACTAAAACATTTTAATAGGTCTTAAACTCAAAACAATCCATGGATCTAGAGGTGACACATTTAAGTAAACACTCCCATTTATATATTGTAAATAATTATTATTATTCATTTACGTATTATTATACAACTAAAATATAAAATTATACATCATTATATTCCAGTTTAAACAGTACTGATTTGTCACATCATTTATAACATACGTGGATCGTGTAGATAATCACACGAAACGCGTACCTTCAAAATTATACGCGGAACGCGTATAAATCTACGCAAAACGCGTAGGTATAAAAATACCACTGTTACGAATTTTATTTGAATTCTAAGTTTTAAATTAAATCTTTTATTATTATCCTAAAGTAATTAATTTATAATTAGTTTAATTATTATAATTTCCTATAAGTCATTTTTATTATTCAGTTAATTTAAATAAATTTGTATTATAATTTATTGCTAAAAAAAATTCTAATCAATTAGTTTTATTAAAAGTTATTAATTTATTAATTATCATTTAGTAATAAACTTATTTAGACCACAATTAGTATATTTCAATTAATTCACTTTTAAGTTAATAATTATAAATAATGTATTCGTATAAATTAATAAGTAATATAATTAAGTTAAGATTAAGTAATATTTTATTATTATTATGTAGTATTATAAATTCCTAATCCAAAAGCCCCTTTAAATAAGTTTAACTTCAAAGACTATTAAAAATAATTTAAACACTGTCTCCCTATGGAACGAACCGGATTTACCAACAAACAAAACTACACGGATAGGACTAGTTGCCTATATATGTGTGAAACCAACCTGAATTCATTAAAACACCACATATACAATAAATCAATTCGTGTAACAAAACAATTCAAATCCGTTCATAAATAAAGGTACTGTTTCAACGCATCAAAGTGCGATAAATAAAATGACAATAAATAAAATTGCGATAATTAAAAAGTACGATAATTAAAAGTGCAATTAAATAAAATGACAGTAAATAAAAGTGCGATGAAATATGAAATAAAGGAATTATGCTTATTTAAACTTCCGTAATCATGATGTTCGACGTGTTGATTTTAGTTTATTACCATGGGTTAATTGTCCTTTGTCCTGGATTATTCAATATGTCCATCCGGTTTTTGTCCATAACAGTCCATCAGTAATAAATATAAAGTGCGAGTGTCCTCGTCAAATTATCCTTATATCGGAAGTCAAATATTCCAACTAATTGGGGACTTAAACTATAATTACACCAATTTTCCTTGTATATAATTCACCCCTGTTTTAATAAGTCCATTGACTATTAATCTATTCCCGTGTCCGGTTAAATGAATGATTATTAGTACTTATAAATATCCCGCTCATCGTGTCCGATCGAGTGTACGTGGTTATTTATAGGTACGTCCAATTGTAAATCTTTATATTAAATTAACGAACTATCATTCAATTAAACAAATATAAAGCCCATTATTAGCCCATAGTCTAATTTCCACAAGTGTCGTTCTTTTGTCCAAACCCCAATTATGGTACAAAGCCCAATTACCTAATTTTAATATTTAGTCCAACATCATGATTACTTTAGCTTAAATAAGCATAATAATAACTTAGCTACGAGACATTAATTTAAAAAGGTTGAACATAACTTACAATGATTAATAATAGCGTAGCGTTACACGGACAGAATTTCGACTTACACCCTTACAACATTCGCTAACATACCCTTATTATTATTAAATTAAAATTAAAATTAAAATTATAATATAAATATATATATATATATATATTACGTGAGATAGAGAGTAGAGAAAGATGTGTGATATTCGGCCGAAAACTGCGAAATTTATAGATGTGGCCAGAGTTTTTGCTCCATGCGATCGCATGGCATTTGTACCTTCTGGCCATGCGATTGCAAGGCCTGGGAATCCAGCTCACATTCGTTTGTCTCCTAGTTTGCCGACGGTTTTATTAAATAATATATATATATATATATATATATATATATATATATATATATATATATATATATATATATATATATATATATATATATATAATTTTAAGAATTAATTATATATTATATTATATTCATGTGCATAGTTGACTTGTAATTTTTAGTCCGTTGCGTCGAGCGTTGAGAGTTGACTCTGGTCCCGGTTCCAGATTTTCGAACGTCCTTTCGTACAATTTAATATCTTGTATTTTGCGTTTCGCGGCTTGTACTCTTGTAACTTTTAGACGTTTCTCATCAATAATTTTGAACATCTTGGATTGTACTTTGTACTTTTGAGCTTTTTGGTCGTTTGCGTCTTCAATTCGTCGAATCTGTCTTTTGTCTTCACCTTTTATTATTTAAATGAATATCACTTGTAAATAGAACAATTGCAACTAAAAGCTTGTCTTTCTTGAGGGATAATGCTATGAAATATATGTTCGTTTTTAGCATTATCAAATATTCTCATACTTGAGCATTGCTTGTTGTAACAACCCAAACCAAACCACGAACAACCCGCGATTAAATATCAAAATAAAAAAAAAAATTGTTTGTTCAGCAACTGGCGCGGCACGCCAGAACCCCGCGCGGCGCGCCGATCTGGTCTGTCCAAAAAGTCTTGAAATGCAAAAAAGATTGGCCACTTCCCGACACAATTAGACAAAACGCTTTTCACCACATATTCAAATATGTAAAACTAACACGTTCCATTAATAAAAAGGGTTTTACGACACCGGGCCCACATATGACCAAATTACCCCTTTAAGTACAAAATACAAGATTTCGACCACAAGACTTTTAATACAAATAAAGCCGAGCATGGCGATTGGGGATACGCTACCCAATCCTAATCAATCCAAAAGCAAGCCTTCTAAAGCAACTACGCAAGTCTACTAGTCTCCGATTACCCGAGCCACCGCAATCCATGCAAATCTATAAAAAAGTCAATAACGAGAGGGTAAGCTAACGCTTAGTGAGTGATAACATACTACATACATATATATGCATAAAATGGACACGCCACGCAATTAAACAAATACCGCATACCGGAGCATCCAAGCATAAAGGCAAGCTAATCTAAGCATACCGTACGATCACTAAGCAACAAGCTGAATATGCATCAACAAACATAAGTTCACCAACAACGATGTGAACAATGCCAAGAAGCTACACCCTGAGGGTTAGCTACATCACGACAATACAACAATATATATAACAATATATAAACGAATAAGGTTAACCCATTAACCCATTACAGAAATATCAAACACCACAATGAAGATTGGCCGAACTACACGAGCCTTAGTAATCCGAAACCACACGAGATTACTATCTTCAACAAGACAACATCGAGGTTGGCCGAACTACACGGTCCTTAGTAATCCGAAACCACACGAGATTACTACCTCAATAAAATGACCGAACTACACGAGTCATCGTGAATCCGAACTACACGCGATTCACTGCTTCAATAACAAACCCACGGTCACGGGATTATAAAATCCACCACATCAGGGTTATCCAAATCCACATCACAATACATGTGATAACGTACACACAAGTGTACACCTCGCCAAAAGGAGGTTAACCAAAACGCACAACCGTGCCAATTGGACTCATACAAAAGTCCATCAAATCCACCTATATGTGAAGTGAGCTGTATACCCGAGAACCACTTCACCCGACCCGCACCCATCGTACACATACATATGTACATAGGATATTAACACTCACCTTGTCGCCTTGATGAACGCTTCCAAATAATCTGGAACTCGTCAATGGAAAGTACGTATTCCATTATCACAATTACAATAACACACAATTAGGGTTGACTTACAAACCAACCCAATTCGACACTTAGTGCCATTTCGACCCAAATGCACTTCCAAGCACAAAACGCGCCCAAACTAACCAATAATCACTAACACTAGTGACAATGGTCCTAATATGCCAATTAAACCCGAACACAAGTGTTAAACATTTATCGTTCTCAAAATCGCCCATAAAACCTAATTTTGACCCATAAAGTCAAAATCTCACCAATCACAAGTTTTGACACCAAAACATATTTAACTCGGTTTTATACTTCAACTTAATCCATTTTAAGTTTATAAACCTCATCGAATCGACATTAGGGTCATAATCATCAACAAACCCCAACTTTGACTCTAGTCAAAATTAGTCAACCACAAGAACCCTAAAGGTCTCCAATACATCAATAATCACTAATACTAGTGATTATACACCATTCTCAAGTCTTAGACATGGTTAAATCATTAACCAATCCAAAACCCGCCTTCATCACTTATAAACCCAAACCTTGGTGTTAATCTTCAATTAACAACTAAATGGGTTCCATCTATGAATCATACAATCAAAAGCCCTAAATTTGAATGATGAACCCAAAAATAAAATTCGGAGTTAGAGCTTACCACTAGTATCACCGCGTAGCTAAGAACGAGGAGAACAAACTTGTCTACTACGCCAAAGATCAAAACCCGCTTCTTTCTTTCCAAAAATCCCTTTGAATCAAATGGGTGTTTGAGTTCTTGAGAGAAATATGAAAAGAAAAGGAAAAAGAAATGAATAAATGAAATGGGTGGAGGAGGTTAAGTCCTCAAATCTGGCTCAAATGCAAAAAGACTGAAATGCCCTTTTAAAAACTCTAAAATAACAAAAAGGGGTCTGCCAGCGACATATGGCGCGGCGCGCCAAAACCCCGCGCGGCGAGCGACTGGGCAGAATCAGAATCCAGGTCTTACACTTGTCCTCAAGCAATATAGTCTTGAAATAAAAATACTTGAATCACTTCTTTATTCTTCACACTTTGTACATCAGTGATTTCTATACGGCGGTATGAACAATGATAGTAACGTTGTGGTTTACAGTCCCACATGACTATAAAAATTTAGATTCTTTAGGAAATTGGATCTTTATGAAAAAATTTGATCTTTTGAAAATTCAATCTATCTTTTACCCTAGATAAGTTTTCCGGAATAACCCTTCACCGGTGTTTGCAAATTGTTTTTGTGGGTTTGGTGGGTTTCATATTTAAAATTTTAGCTCAAAAGTTGCGATTTTATGTCACCCACTTGCTAACCTTGTATTAGGAAAGAAACACGTCCAATATACTTACTCCGTATATTACCTTTCGGTAAACTACCGTCCGGTTGTAAAGGAAAGCGTTGAATAAGCAACTGTTAAGGCAATATCCCGTGACATGCTTTTCATTATGGTCTATATCGTGTCGGATGCAATTACTATCCTTTGTAGGAGAAATAG